>NC_091217.1:4693337-4900837 GCF_040958095.1 Procambarus clarkii | reverse complement strand
AACCTATGCCTATATATACACAATATGCCAATATTTTATAATATTAATTTATACTTGAGAAAATTCCCGTTTTGAATGAACAGCAAGTTAAAATTTATGAATGCGTCTGTGGGGTCGACCGCTGGATGTAATGGACTTGAACCGAGGACGGGTTGAAAGCACTGTCGGGAGGCCATTCACCTGTGCCTAACGTCCGGAGAACTCATAATAATATTTACAGTGTGTGCCTCACAAGGTCCCTGCCAGCATGTCCCGTCCACCCTGTGAGTGTAAGAGATTATGAGTCAGAGGAACAGAGGCAACGGAAATATGGCCATAGAATCCCCCAGTTAGCTTAAGATAATCACTATAGAACATGTACAGTTATGGCGTGTTAACTTGACAGTAAACTAGTGACGAGTACAAAATATAATAATAATATTTAATAATAATAATAATAGTGTACAACACACTAACGTGATGTATCAGTGAGAAAATCAGTAGGAGCCGTGATGAGGGTTCGAATCTATGCTCTAGGGGACTCCCAAGCAAACACCCTAGACCACTATATCAAGACATGGTCAAAAGCATTGCAAGCTGGAATTCAACTGAATCCCTCTAGGCTTCCTGAGGCTTCCACTGAAGCCTAATGAGTGTTAATTCATCATGAAGCCTAACATAATCCTCCTCATGGTTCCCCACTGATTTTCTCAATAATAATAATAATAATAAAACCATAGATTTCGAGGTGTGAGCGGGCGTCAGTCAGGAAGCCTCGCCCGGCCCTCGGAGGTAATGGAAGGCAAATGTTTGCCAAGTATAAATGGCTCTTCATTATAGAATCAAGCTGGAGCTGCCCACATTTGCATAAAACTAATCGCTCCCGTATTTCCATATGCATGAGACGAACGTTTTTATTTTTGTTTAGACTTGGGAGTAAGAGGCTTAGATGGGGGTTGATATGGGTCGGAGGGTTTTAGGATAAGTAATAGGCATGTTGGAGGAAGTTGGAGACGGGTGAGCCCGTCTACAAGATTTATAGACAGGGAAGACAGGGAGAACAGTTTCAGGGGGGGATGGGTGATTAAATATGGCACCACTCCGGTTATGTTACGTCAAACTCTACTATGACTACTATTGTATTATCAATTCTCTGGTTTATGACTCCAGTTTTTCAATCTATAATTTTTATTTACCTTAGGCAGCACCATGCAAAGTTTTCTCTGATCTTAAACGAGTGTAATTTATTATTATTAACATCTTTATTGACAAAATTAATTACAATTTTGCCTAATCTGAGGATTTTGATAGTCTTATTAAATTGAGGATAATGCTAGTATTCACTGTCACGCAGGACAGAGGGTCATACATAAGACAATAGGTCTAAACTGTAGGCTGAAGCACATATATATCATGGTTACAATGTAATGTGCTCGTTTGTCTTCAAGTGGCCAACCACGACACAATGCCCTCAGCCATCAACAGCCTCATCCCGGTCGTGTTATTCTAAAAACAAAACATGACTTTCAGCGATCATTTATCCCTAGGCTTATTCACATTTAGAACATGTTCTCTCTACACGTAGATACGCTGGAAGTCAGTCGACCATGTGAAGGCTCTGGTACACAGTTGGCTCCAGCTTCATCCTAGACATAATATAGTTGTAAAATATTTGAGGAAAGTTTCAACGAAATGGAAATGTAATAATGTTCTTTTCCACCTGAAAAAACACACAAAACAAACTAGAAAAGGTAAACACAAAAATTTGCAACAATTCTTGGTCCTCATCTGAGAAGGGGCTTGATCTATGAGGAAAGACAGTAGACAAAGAAAATGGACTTCATCACAATTGAGAAAAGGAATAGAGAGAGGAGGGGAGGGGACATGATAACGACATATAAGAGTAGGAGAAGTGATACAGTAGACAAAGTTCAGAGCTAGCAACAGCAGAACGAATGGTCATACTTGTAAACAAGACACACAAATGAGTCAGTCACAGGAGAGACAGAAAGAACTTCGACAGTTCCAGAATCCTCATGTAAACACCCCCATTCATATCCTAAGCCTCGCGTACTACCATTCATCACCCGCTCACGTAAACACCTCCATTCATATCCTAAGCCTCGCGTACTACCATTCATCACCCGCTGACGTAAACACCTCCATTCATATCCTAAGCCTCGCGTACTACCATTCATCACCCCCACTCACGTAAACACCTCCATTCATATCCTAAGCCTCGCGTACTACCATTCATCACCCGCTGACGTTAACACCTCCATTGACCCGTAAGCCTCTTTATGCACGCAATACAAACTCTTTACGCACGCTGCCGCCCGGCTACAACAATGCAACACTGCAGATTTAACAAGCACTCGCTGAGTTAATGTTTGTGTTTTTTGTATTTATATATTCAAATGTGAATTGCGTTGAGCATGGCAATGTTGCCACATTTCGTGTGTTGTGATGTAAACTTGCAACATCTGGATAAATGTTGGCGACCAGACGCAACTTAATCCACGTCAACACACTGTCAACACACCACGTGGCTGTAGTGCAACAGTAAAACAATTACAGGACAGTGTTATACAACTCAATACAGCCTCATGCTACGTAACATAACGCAACAACGCCCCGTGTGACGTAACATAACGCAACACAGCCCCGTGTAACGTAACACAACACAACACAGCCCCCCCTGTAACGTAACACAACACCGTAATATACCACAACACCTCACATGTCAACATAACGTAACGACAACATTCATAACACTGTCCTCACCGTGCATGTCCCCGTATAAAATGAAAGAATATGTCCTTGTTTACACAGCTGTTGGAGCCGTCTCCCCCCACCCCCACCCCGGCCCACCCCACCACATTTACACGCACACACACACGCACACGCACGCACACGCACGCACACACATGTAGACACACCTTAAATTAACTCATTAATCACAGCTGGAGTTTGAAGTCGAGTCTTGCTGTTTCTGCCTCCGCCCGTTGCCGCTAGTACTCACTACTGGCGCTCAAGCACTGCCTCTGCCTCCGCCCGCTGCCGCTAATACTCACTACTGGCGCTCAAGCACTGCCTCTGCCTCCGCCCGCTGCCGCTAATACTCACTGCTGGCGCTCAAGCGGTCTCCCAACACGCACACACAAGTGAGGAGTCCCCCGGTGTGAGAGAATTAATTACAATCACCACACCCAGCACAGTGAGCAAGCAACATGGTGGACAGTTCGCCGTTACCTGTACAACTTAATATGGATTTATATTTTTGCATATTGCGTAGTTCCCATCTCCCCCCCTCCCTCTCCCCACGCACACACACACACACACACACACACACACACACACACACACACACACACACACACACACACACACACACACACACATGTCTCTCTTTCCTCGTTGTTTGTCAACTGTTTCCCCTCGTTCATCTCTTTTGGACACGCCACCTTTCTTTCACTTAATTTTTGTTTATTGTCTATCTTAAAGGAATTCTCGTTTTAAGAGGTTGAACTGTTTGTCTCTAAATGTCTGTCTGTCTGTACCTACTTAGTTGTGCTTGTGGGGTTGAGCTTCGGCTCTTTGGGCCCGCCTCTCAACAGTCATCAACCGTAACCGTCTCTCTCTCTCTCTCTCTCTCTCTCTCTCTCTCTCTCTCTCTCTCTCTCTCTCTCTCTCTCTCTCTCTCTCTCTCTCTCTCTCTCTCTCTCTCTCTCCAACTGTTCCAGCTTCACCATCAGTTCAGCAAAATAATATCTGCTATAATTTGCGTTTATCCTCAATTTGCAGAGGATTACTATCCCTGTGAGGCGCCCCGGGGCGGCGTGGCTTCAGACCCGAGCTTAAACCACCATCCTGGAAAGACAGTCTGGAAATACAGTCTGGGAATACATCTGGAAATACAGTCTGGGAATACATCTGGAAATACAGTCTGGGAATGCGTTGGTGGTGGTGCAGGCGGGACTGGCCGATAAAAAATGGGAGAAAAACTACGATAAATCTTTAATGGAATTATGGAAATTCCTTCTGAGATTTACGGCCGCCCCCATGTTCACTACCTTGCCCGAGGCTGTCGGGCCCGCCGCCGGCTAATGGCGCTTGCCCAATAGGGGGGCGCGCACCCCCCCGACACATGTCGAGGAAAGGGTGCCGAAATACGCTCAAAAATTTATCCTTTCAGTCCATCATCTGTATTACGCTTCTAAATCCGCCTCCGCACCTCTTTTATCCACCCAGGGCTCTGGTGGATTGCGCTGCTGGGCTTAAGGCACACTCCTCAGGATTACCTGACTCAGGTGTTTCAGACGGTCCATTAATGATAGGCG
Source organism: Procambarus clarkii (assembly GCF_040958095.1). Taxonomy (NCBI): domain Eukaryota; kingdom Metazoa; phylum Arthropoda; class Malacostraca; order Decapoda; family Cambaridae; genus Procambarus; species Procambarus clarkii. The sequence goes on along the minus strand of NC_091217.1, from coordinate 4,896,518 downwards.
CAGAGTGCTATGTACTCTGTACTCTATGACCAGACCTGGTGGGCCACACCTGATGGGCCACACCTGCCGGGCCACCCGTGTCAACAATGAGGATGCGCCCCCGTCCCCTCCTATCCGGGTCTGTGTGGCCCGCTGAGCGCCTTCTGTCAAGGACTGTAGCACGAAACTAATTACCGGTAAATGGGTCACTCTCGTGAAGCTTTTAATCCCTTTCGTTTGATGCCGAGACGACCGGAGATGAAGAGAGAGAGAGAGAGAGAGAGAGAGAGAGAGAGAGAGAGTGATGAGTGGCAAGAATCATTGACGCTGATGAAGGTACTGTCTTTAGTCTCTCTCTCTCTCTCTCTCTCTCTCTCTCTCTCTCTCTCTCTCTCTCTCTCTCTCTCTCTCTCTCATTGTGAAGTATTAAATAATTTACCCTCGGGTATTATATTTCTTAAAACAAAACAGTATGAAACTGAGATCAAGCGAAGAACAAGCACTGTTAAACTTTAAAACGTATGTTTATATTGCTTGTTCTTAATGTGTCTGACAATCTCCCTAGTATATAAATTGACTCTAATGTGAATTTGCATATCCTGTGTAGATACACCCAGAGGTGCTCCCTAATTCTCAATGTATATGCACAGAACTTTTACATTAAGTCCTGAATTTGGTTCGAGATCTATGTTTACTTGCTGGAAACTCTCGTAGATTTCCGTCTTAATGAACTAAGTAGACGATGGGCCTTGTTACTTATACCTAACCTTACTTAAGACGTCTCACTTAAGTGAGGTTAGGACACTCACTCTTCCGGGGGCGTCGCAGGTACTTTTCCTTGGGTCATCTCTACTTATACACCCAGCCGAATGGGAAGTACATAAATTGCCATCATCCTTTCGTGGAAATAAACATTCCTGTCACCTGGGTTCTAAGAGACTCGAACCGTGGACCCCCCCCACACGTGTGTGTGAGGCCGACGCTCTATCGACCGAGCTATTGAGTCGCCTTAATAAGGAAAGTTTCCAGAAGCAGAAGCAGGAGCCTGCTGTCAAACTGATATCTTCGACTTTCCCTCCCTGACTACTGCTGAAGCTCAGAGGAATTAGTGACCCGCGAGAAGTGTTATTTGAAGCGCTGCAATCGACAGAAACTTGTCAGCAGTGTGTGGGAAAAAAGCCAATATCCCGTTGACAGACTTCGTAATTACATAAGTTGTTTATGTAATAAGTTGTGACTCTTTTGTTGTGATGACGGGATGATATTGACGCCTTAAGGTCGTGACACGACCTTAAGTGATACAAAACTTCCTCTCCTTTGGTTCCTGCTTTCTCCTGTTCCTTCTCTTCCTCCCTACGTCGCCACCCCCTCTTCCCCCCCCCCCCCTCCACCTTACGACGCTGTTACTCACATCGAAATTAACTTTGACTTTACTTAGAGCCGCAGACACGGGCGGGGTCAGCTGCCTACATCTTGTATAGAGCCTCGACGACCTCTCCAAGACGCCAGAACACTTGCCAGTCGTCGTAGAGACTTTTGAAGCATGGGAGAAAATCATCTTAGGAGGAGGAGGTGCCGCTGTCTCTTATTCCTTTACCTCATTCTTTATCTTAAAGAATGAGATCCTCCGCCGTCGATCATTCTATACATTATTGTATTGGTATTATATATAGTATTGGTATTATTGCACTCGTGTATGTATAGGATGTAGTAGTTTATAGTGATAGTTTGTTCACTGTCGTTAGTTACTTCCCTCTTGTGTATTGTTGTAAACTCTAAAGACAACCTCCATATTCATTTTTCTTCGCTGCTGTCTTTATCAGCGCCTTACATGCGCCATCCTTCACTACCTACTATACCCCTTCCCCCCCCCCCTCCCTCCCTACCCACACACCTCCCTCTCCCTCTTCACTCCTCACCCCCCCCCCCTCACACCCGGGCACACCATCATCCCTCATCGTCGATTATGAGAAGCAGTCAGCTGGTTAATAAGGCTTTTTGAACACGCCATTAAGACCTAACGAAGCTATCAGGGACGACACAGGCTGCTGTTAGGGTGAGTGGTTATCCTGAGCGTCACCGGGAGATCCTGCACTCTTTTTCCGGGGCGTCGCCGGGAGAAGTACTTTTCCTGTGCGTCACTGGGTGAACTGGGATTCAGGGTGCATAATATTTTATGAACTGGGCGTTTTGCCAAGTTGTAAATGTTGAATTTATGTAGAGATTGATGAACGAAAAGAGGCTAGGTGTTGATGAGTGAGGTGTTGATGAGTGAGGTGTTGATGAGTGAGGTGTTGATGAGTGAGGTGTTGATGTGTGCATCAGGATGTCTTGGTTCAATGGTTTCTCATCACTCATGCATGCCTCATACTCATGAGTGAGCTCTGTCTTGAGACGTAAAAACTCATCTTCCCTGGCCGCTCCACCTTTCCTGAAATATCAACTTGAAATTGTTAGGAAATATGACCTAGATGGGTGGAGGATATCATGGTGCAGCGGGGCTAGAGGATGACCTAGAACAACTTAGTCAGTCGAGAGAGTTAAGACACCCGCAGCTATTTTCAATCTTATTGGCATTAGATCCGTTTGCCTGAGTCGTGTGTCTAAGAGTGATATATCTCCTGGCTATAATCCCCCAATCTCCAAATGTTAAGTGTGCCAAAATCTATATAAATTTATGGTATAATTAGTTTATATTAGCTATCCCTCCCTCCCTCCTTCCTCCTTCAAGATATCTTCTCTTGCGTTTGAATTATATACTATATGCTGTGCTGGTATACCGCAGGTTTACTCTATGTCTATAGAACCTGCTCACTCCAGCCACACACACCTGTAATGGACGGACAAGTTCGCGCCCATCTTGAGTATATATATATATACCGTTCTGGCTGGACCGGAGATGGTGGTAGACTTTCTCTGATGTATGAGGCAGATGCTGCCAAGGACAACCTGACCTTGGCGATCACGCAGCATCCTCAGTGAACAATCTCCTGATCGCTGTATATCTTTCTCAGGAACATCACTTCAGAAGCTGTCATTCATTTCTAGACTGACTCGTATTTTGCAACGCGTGTTGGCTGATCATGTCAGGTGTGGAGCCAAGTAGGTCGAGGACGTGAAGTGAGGGTTGGATAACAGCTCTTGGCTCCCAGCTTCGTTGTAAGCATTAGCGTCATTCCTTATGAACTCTTGTCTTAGTTAACAACAACAAGAAAAAAGGTGTAAGAGATAGTATGACTCAGGCTATTTCTAGTCTACAGTAGACTAAATATTTATTTCCCCGTAAACTCCTCCTTGTCTGTAAGATTTCATCCGCCAGTCCACACACACACTCACACACACACACACACACACACACACACACACACACACACACACACACACACACACACACACACACACACACACACGTGTGTGTGTGTGTGTTTACACGGAATAGTGACAGAACGAGGAGACATGAGTGGAAGCTGGAAACTCAGATGAGTCACGGAGATGTTAAGAAGTTTTCCTTTAGCGTGAGAGTAGTGGAAAAATGGAATGCACTTAAGGAGCAGGTTGTGGAAGCAAATTCTATTCATAATTTTAAAACTAGGTATGATAGGGAAATGGAACAGGAGTCATTGCTGTAAACAACCGATGGCTCGAAAGGCGGGATCCAGGAGTCAGTGCTCGATCCTGCAGGCACAAATAGGTGAGTACACACACACACACACACACACACACACACACACACACACACACACACACACACACACACACACACACACACACACACACACACATTGGTACATGAACAAGGGGACTCAGGTGGAAACTGAGTACCCAAATAAACCATAGACGTTAGAAAGAACTTTTTCAGTGTCAGAGTAGTTAACAGATGGAATGCATTAGGCAGTGATGTGGTGGAGGCTGACTCCATACACAGTTTGAAATGTATATATGATAGCTAGAGCCCAGTAGGCTCAGGAATCTGTACACCAGTTTATCGACAGTTGAGAGGCGGGACCAAAGAGCTCTGCCTCTCTCCCTCTCTCTCTGTCTTACAGAATATAGTCATTTCAACAGTCAGAACAACGCAGACAGTGCCTTGAGGCCGGAACAAAACCAGAAATATATATATATATATATATATATATATATATATATATATATATATATATATATATATATATATATATATATATAATATATATATATATATATATATATATATATATATATTAGTTAAGGGATATTGATAAGGTATTACATGCATCACTATAAACAGCTAATGATCTAGCGTCTAGTTGTGTTCCTAAGGCAGGGTCATTAGATCCTGTCTCAGTGTTGGCTCGGAGGTCTTGAAGTGGGTAGGATGTAATTATGTGTTAATTGGCTGTTGATTGCTGGTCTTGACCTTTTTTTATGTGTAGTGCCTCGCTGATGTCGAGTGTTCTGTTGTTGTTATACCTGTCGAGTATTTCAGTGTTGCTTGTTATGATGTCTCTGGTGATGGTCTGGTTGTGTGAGGAGATTATCTGCTCCTTCATGGAGCCCTGTTGTTTGTGCATTGTTATTCGACTAGAGAGAGAGAGAGAGAAAGAGAGAGAGAGAGAGAGAGAGAGAGAGAGAGAGAGAGAGAGAGAGAGAGAGAGAGAGAGAGAGAGAGAGAGAGAGAGAGAGAGAAAGAGAGAGAGAGAGAGAGAGAGAGAGAGAGAGAGAGAGAGAGAGAGAGAGAGAGAGAGAGAAAGAGAGAGAGAGAGAGAGAGAGAGAGAGAGAGAGAGAGAGAGAGAGAGAGAGTCGTTGTTGTCTTGAATATATACTGAGATCTTTGGAGCTGACAATCTCCAAGTGGGCAAGTTTTTTATTATTATTATTATTATTATTATTATTATTATTATTATTATTATTATTATTATTTTCTACCACAAACGTGGTCACACATTTACAATGCTAACCAAGTGGGCAAGTGAAGGCATAGATGACGTTGGTCTCTTTTAAGGCGATCTGTTTCCTGTCTGGAGAGATCTTTATGAGTAGGATGGCCGTCTTGTTGTTGTTGTAGTAAATTGTTAATTGTATCTTTTGATTTGTGTCTGTGGGGATAACGTTCCTAATAATAATATCTTTCAAGACACTTTCTCTGTTTCATGAGCCGTTGAAAAGAAGTGCCTATAAAGCAGTCTAATAGGGGGTACAGGTGTGTTGGTTGATTCTTCAGAGGTTGCATGGCGTGTCACCTTTCTTTTAATGACGTCTTCAACATAACCGTTAGAGAAGCCATTATTGACTGGGACCTGCCTCTTCCAGCAGAGTTCCTCGTCGACCTGCTTCCAACCAGAGCTGTGAGCTAGAGCTCGGGCGGCGTAAGCGTTGACAACACTCCACTTGTTCCGGCCCGGGCAGTCACTCTTGGCATTCATCTGCACTCAGGAAACGAACATAGGAATGTGCCTGAAGGCTAACAGTGAGTACCCGGACCCGTACAACCCATACAAGCGTATTAGTGGCATTATAGGTATTGCATGTACTTGCTCTATCTATAAATCCAACATTATGTTTGTAACTCATCTTCTATGTATATACTTTTACCTGAATAAACACTTGAATTTGAATTTGAATGTTGTCTTGAATTTGAATGAGTTCTCTAAGAGGGGGATTAACTGCAAATAATCAAGAGAAAATATACCAATTCATGATCTGAACAGCTTTTAACAACCCAATATATTCTTGCATATAAAAATAAATAAATAAATAATAAAAAAATAAATAAATATAGCAACAATATTTTTTTTGGGGGGGAGAGGGAAAAAAATCTATTTAAACTTCACGATTTATATCTGGCGTTGGGGCGCTGTGGGATTACAGTTTCAATTAATGAAAGATTGAACATGAAAAAGCTGGTTTCCAGAATATCCCGGGAGAGTGAGCATGGGAAACTGTGTCGTTTATACCTGTGTTTGTGTTGTGATTGGTGCTTCAGCGTGTCCCTTTGACAGTCAACGACACGTTATACATGCACCTTTATATATATATATATATATATATATATATATATATATATATATATATATATATATATATATATATATATATATATATATATGTCGTACCTAGTAGCCAGAACTCACTTCTCAGCCTACTATGCGAGGCCCGATTTGCCTAATAAGCCAAGTTTTACTGAATTAATATATTTTCTCTAATTTTTTTCTTATGAAATGATAAAGCTACCCATTTCATTATGTATGAGGTCAATTTTTTTTTATTGGAGTTAAAATTAACGTAGATATATGACCGAACCTAACCAACCCTACCTAACCTAACCTAACCTATCTCTATAGGTTAGGTTAGGTTAGGTAGCCGAAAACGTTAGGTTAGGTTAGGTTAGGTTAGGTAGGTTAGGTTATCGATAAAACATTAATTCATGAAAACTAGGCTTATTAGGCAAATCAGGCCTTGCATAGTAGGCCGAGAAGTGCGTTCTGGCTACTAGGTACGACATATATATCCAGGTTATGGGAAAGCTCCGACACTCTCCACCAACACACATCAACACGACACAAACAAAAGAGCACCACCATCCACCACTGAAAAATCTATACCAAAAAACATGAAAACTCTCCAATGAATGAATAACCCGGCGTCCACAACACCCGCCTCTCTCCCACGCTCCCAGTGACCCCTCACATATCTTCCTCTCCCCCCCTCCCCCCTCTTCTCTCCCTCTTCTCTCCCCAACAATCGCACTGCTCCTCAATCGCCGCTTCCTTCCCCTCATTCAGGTAGGTTAATATCATGCTAGTACGGGTGGGGAGGAGGGGAAAAATGAAGAGAACCAGGCACGTTGCATGAGGTGTGAGGGGGAGGAGGTAGAGGGGGGACGAGAGGGAAAGTGGGGAGACTGAGGAACGAGGGGAGAGGTGAGAGAGAGATGGGGAGGGGGTGTGGGGGGTGGTGGAGGAATAGGGAGACTTGTCAGTCATTAGTCAGAAAGAAAAGTTTAGTGAGAAAGGTGCGGGAGAGAGGGGGGGGGGGTGGGGGGTAGAGAGGTAAGAGAGAGGAAGTATTGGAGAAAGAAGAGACTGAGATCATGTGGCAATGTTGCTGATGAGTTAAGAGGAGACTAAGGCGGATTGTGCAAAGGTCAGAGTTGTGGTGAGGGAGAGAGAGAGAGAGAGAGAGAGAGAGAGAGAGAGAGAGAGAGAGAGAGAGAGAGAGAGAGAGAGAGAGCGAGAGAGAGAGAGAGAGAGAGCGAGAGAGAGAGAGAGAGAGAGAGAGAGAGAGAGAGAGAGAGAGAGAGAGAGAGAGAGAGAGAGAGAGAGAGAGAGAGAGAGAGAGAGACAGAGAGAGAGAGAGAGAGAGAGAGAGAGAGAGAGAGAGAGAGAGAGAGAGAGAGACAGAGAGAGAGAGAGAGACAGAGAGAGAGAGAGAGAGAGAGAGAGAGAGAGAGAGAGAGAGAGGGGGGGGGGGAGGTGCAGATGCACACAAAACAAGGCTCCCGCGCTGAAGGAAAGGTCGTGAGGTACACTTGGGTGTGTAGGTGTGTACTCACCTATTTGTGCTTGCAGGGTCGAGCTCCAGCTCTTGGACCTCGCTTTTTCTAGCCGTTGGTTGTCTAATACAATGACTCCTGACCTATTTCCCTATCATACCTTTTTTTTATTGACAAGCTTAGGTATACACAGCAATGTGCTGCTGCCCTATTATACATGAAAGATTACACAGTGTAGATCAAAAACTAGCTATAAGTTCATCTAATATCCCCATCTCACAGGATGGTAAGTCATACATGGAATCAGGAGAGAACATGAAATGTAAGGCTGATCTATTAGCCTCCACTAGCAAAATCTGGGCACAGCACAAGAATATCTTACAATATTCTTGAATGTATGAAGTAATTACAGAGCTCAAAGTACCTCAAACCATTTGGTCTGAAGTCACTTATAACAGGGCAATCACAGATATAGTGTTGGAGAGTATGTCCCAGCTCTTGTTCACATAGTTTATAGTTGGAATGTTCACCATTGGAGGGAGACATTACCTGCGGCCACCTGCCATAGATATCGATATCCCAGCCTAATTCTGGCAATCACAATGTCATACTGTCTAGTGGATGTTTTATGCTCCCCGGACATATAATTCTCAGTTCTAAACATGTCATAGCTCTTTATACTCGTGCTTTCTGGCCTTTGTGTATCAGTAACTACTCTTCTGTCTTCCCTAATTTCCTGAAATATTGCGGCTTTTACGGCCGCAATATCACACCTGCTTTTTAGAGTTATGAATGGAGTTAGCCTCTACAATCTGGTCCTGTTGATTATTCCATTTACTCATTACCCTCACGCTAAAAGAAAAGTTTCCAACATCTCTATGACACATCTGAGTCTCAAACTTCCATCTATGCCTCCTTGTTCTATTAATATTCATTGTAAGAATTTAATCTTGTTTCCACCTTGTCAATCCCTCTTAAGTATTTTATACGTCTGTATCATGTCCACCCCCTCTCCCTCCTCTTTCTAACGTGGTCAGGTTTAGTTCCTTCAGTCTGTCTTTGTACCTCAACCCTCGCAGCTCTCTGACGAGTCTCATTGCAAACTTCTGCACTTTTTCGAGCTTGTGGTTTTTTTTTTTTTTAGTTGGAGGCTCCATGATGGATCAGCATACTCTAAGACTGGCCTCACATAGCCGGTATACACTGATCTGAAAGCATCTTTATTCAAGTTTCTGAAAAATGTTTTGACTTTTACCAGACAAGATTCAGAGTAAAGGCTGATGATATTCTATTTATATGAACCTCTGGAGTTAGGTTTGGTGTTATGTCCACTCCCAGGTCTTTTTCTCTAGACGTTATATGGAGGTAGTTTCCCTTCATCGTGTATTGGCCTTTCGGTCTTCTGGTGCCTGTTCCCATTCCCATCACCTTGCACTTGTTAATGTTGAACTCTAGGAGCCATTTCTCGAATCAACTCTGCAACCTGTTTAAGTCATCCTGGAGAATTTTGTAATCCTCTTCTGTCTCAACCCTCCTCATTAGTTTTGCAACATCTGCAAACATCGACATAAAAGACTCAACTCCTGCAGTCAAGTCATTTACATAAATGAGGACTAGAATGGGTCCCAGCACCCATCCTTGAGGCACCCTGCTTGTTACTCTAAGCCAGTCCCACTCCTCGCCCCTCACTGTCACTCTCTGACACCTGTCTGTCAGGTAATTCCTTACCCATGATAGTGCATTTCCGTCTACTCCTGCCTGCCTCTCAAGTTTGTATAGTAGCCTTCAGTGTGGTACTGTATCAAAGGCTTTTTGGCAGTCCAGAAATATGCAATTTGCCCAGCCTTCTGTCTTGCCTTATTTTCATTACCTTATCATGAAACTCCAGGAGATTCGTCAGGCATGATTTCCCTTCTCTAAAGCTGTGCTCTTGTTTACTTACAAACCTAATTCTTTCTAAGTGTGCAACTAGTTTTAACCTTATAATTCTCTTAAGTACTTTGCAAGGGATGCTTGTGAGCAACACTGGTCCGTAGTTAAGTGCCTCTTCTCTATCTCCTTACTTGTAGATAGACACCACATTAGCCTTCTTCCAGCAGCTGGGCAATTCCCCCTTGTGTAAGTGACTCATTATAGATTAACGCTAGAGGTATGCTGAGGGCCTGTGCTGCTTCTTTTAACATCCATGGTGATACTCTATCTGGCCCGGTAGCTTTAGTTACATCCAGTGATGCTACCTGTATTCTTACTTCTTCCGTTGTTACCTCAGTATTTAGTAGTTTCTCGTAAGGGTCTGCTTCCTCATCTAGCTCTGGGAGCTGCTCAGGTTCAGGAGTAAACACTCCATGGAAGCTGGCATTGAGCTACTCACAAATTTCTTTATCATTTTCTGTATACTGGCTTCCCCCTCTTTCGTAACCTGGTTACTTGGTCATTTACTGTCATTTTCCTGCTTATATGACTATGAAGGAATTTCGGTTGGCTCTGGTTTGTAGGGAAGATCATTTTCATAGTGTGTGTGTGTGTTTGTTCCTATTTCTGTTCCTCTCATTTTTACTACGATTACTCCTCTCTCTCTCTCTCTCTCTCTCTCTCTCTCTCTCTCTCTCTCTCTCTCTCTCTCTGAAAAATACAAATACTGCAGCAACTAAGGGACTGACCACTGTAATATTTTATTATTATTATTATTATTATTATTATTATTATTATTATTATTATTATTATTATTATTATTATTATTATTTTTATTATTATTATTACTACTATCATCTAAATTCACTACGCTTCCTCTTCCTCCTTCCTTCTTTTTTTCTCCATCTCTGCCTCCTTCTTTTCCATCACTCACGCCGGGAAACATCAGTCAACTTTCAGGAAAGATTCAAATGAATGGTAGTCATTAGTGATAGCCGGGTGAGTCTCTCTTCCTCAGGATCTCTGTGTCTCCCTTTCCCAGCATCTTCCTCTCCAACACCAGCATCTTCCTCTCCACCACTGGCATCTTAATCTCCACCACAAGCATCTTAATCTCCAACTTAAGCATCTTAATCTCCACCACAAGCATCTTAATCTCCAACATAAGCATCTTAAGCAAGCGAATTTACTTTGTCTATAGACACATCTGGCAGGTAAGTGAGGCTGAGCCACTACCAGAATACTCAGATTGTAAACTCTGTGATAAACCTTTAATGCATTCACTAGAACACTATATTGTTGAATGTGAAATCGTAAAGGACTTTAGACCTCCTGGCCTATTGTACCACCAACTGTGTAACTATTTTATTGACTCAGGTGTTCTGGACGACATCCTAACAATTTATCCAAAATTTGCTTGTCCATTTTAAAGAATGAAGAACAATTTTATTTATATTACTTCTAAGCTGCATCACTTATGAACTCATCCCTGCCCTTGTGTGGCAGTGCATAATAGAGTTGATTTTATATATTCATACATTAAAATATGGATTGTAACTATGATGTATATATGCTTCAGCCTTCTGTTTAGACCTATTGTCTTGTGTATGACCCTCTGTCCTGCGTGACACTGAATAGTAAGACTATTAATTGTAAGTAAGACTGTAATAAGACTTAATTGAAATCTTCAGATTAGGCAAAATTGTAATTATTTGTTGGCAATAAAGATGTTAATAATATATAATAATTCTCCCCCAACGTTTGAGTGTCCCCCTCCCCCCCCCCCCTGTCTCTCCTCCCCTTCCCCCCACCCCTTCCCCCTACCCCCACTGCCCCCTCCCCCCACCCTCCCCTTCCTCTTTCTTTTTTTTTTAACCCCACTCACCAAGTAGGGGGTAGAAATAGCCTAAGCTACTCTATCCCTTTGAGATGTATTTCTTTCTTGTCTCAGTAAACATACTTGAACCCCCACTTACCTAATTGTGCTTGCGAGGGTTGAGCTTCGGCTCTTTGGTCCCGGTTCTACGGTTCTTTGATCCTCGTCTCAGGTGCTGTCCCAGACGTCTCGCAAGACAAACACATTTAGTCAAGTATGATGCTCGAGGTCCATTAGGCCCAGCGTCCTGACCTGATTACATTTCTGACGAGTTTAGGTTGCATATTAGTGGTTGCATATTAGTTGCATATTATTGCAACCTTCATACTTAACACCGCCTCAAGGCTCCAGACGGAGGTATGCAATGAGAGTTTCTTGCAAAAACATCATTATTTTCTCTTCTCAATCAAATCAAAACAAAACATTTTTCAATATTTTATTTTTTACATTTATGACTTTTTTTTTTATCATGAAACACCTACACCTTGGTGTCAGCCACCCTGGCTGACACCCACCTTTGTTCCCATTGCGCCAGAGACGCTCGGCCCCTGGGGAAAGACTGCCTTGTCCTTTCTCAAAGAATTGGGTTCCAAGCTCGTTGACACCACCAGGAACCCAAAAGCTGCCAGTTTCCTGTTTCAGCGCCTCTGTGTGGCCATCCAGAGAGGAAACGTCTGCTCTCCAAGGGATCCATAACTTTTAGGCACTCATTGTATTCACCAATGGACATCTTGTAACCTTTAAATTGCTAATAAAACAAAACAAAACACAAAAGGAAGGGGAGGAGGGTGTGCAGGACAAATGAACATGGAAACTGCATTTGAGAGGGCACCCAAAAATCCCCTCTAATGCATTATGTGTGCTTTTCTCCGAGGCTAAGGGTCCCCTTCTGCCAGCCAGAGGTGTGGTACCCTCCCCTCTTATATATATATATATATATATATATATATATATATATATATATATATATATATATATATATATATATATATATTCACACTGTGTATGTGTGTGTGTTTATTTATATATTTATTATTTTTATTATTTTTATTTACTTATTTTCCTCACACCTTCCCCTCCTCTCTCCCACCTCTTCTCTCCCACGCTGTAATCAGCTTTATTGCGCTCTTATTTTGCTTTATTGTCCCCTCCCCCCTTCCCCCTCCCCTCCCCCCCTCCCAGCCATTAACACGGTGTGACGTCAGAGTGTAGGTGTGACGTCACTAAGAGGGTAGGAACGGGGAACGGAAGCCCCCGTTATAGTGGCCTGTTAGAGGGAGGGGGGAATGTCTACCAACAGATTTGAGGGTTACTGTTGGAGAGTATTGAGAAGGTGTAGACTACTGTTGGAGAGTATTGAGAAGGTGTAGACTATTGTTGGAGAGTATGGGGAAGTGTAGGCTACTGTTGGAGAGTATTGAGAAGGTGTAGACTACTGTTGGAGAGTATTGAGAAGGTGTAGACTACTGTTGGAGAGTATGGGGAAGTGTAGGCTACTGTTGGAGATAGTAAATGTAACTATAAGCTCACACTGAACACAGCAAACACCACATACTGGAGCAGGTCATCTAACAAAGTGTACCCCCGTTAATTAAGCAAACAATGCCACTATTGAGTGTTATATAAAGGAAAGATTCCCCGGGCTTGTCCACGGACAAGAAACCATAACTTCAACTCTTGTATTCGATGCAAGAGTCAAGGAGTAGTCAAAACAGTTGGCTTACTTTACAAAATAAATACTATATCTCTCTCACTTTGCTCTTATCGCACTATCTCACTCCCTAATTCATCACTAACTTGAAGTATCTGTGCAAGAGTTATAACTGGCCTCAAACCCCTACGATAAGACATAAATAATCACATAAATTCGGACCTATAAATAAATTATTTTCAGACAACGTACAGAACCTGTGTTCAAGTCTTTAAACATATTAAATACACACACACACATACTCGCCATTTTGTTCCACATTCACGTACATAATATTATTCCTTAACACAAAACCTGACCTGAAACTCTTCCTCGATGTAATAAAGTAAAGAAACCCATCAACATCTCATCATAAATAAGTATATTTTTTTTTATATTCCCCAGTTCGACCAAATCTATGAAACAACACTAAATAGCAAAGTGCAAGATTGAAAGAGACTGAGCGTCTTGTGTTGTAATGGCCGTCTTCTGGCTGTCCTCAAAATTGAGTAGTTTGTTCTGATACAAAACAGTAATACCTTCGTCATCTCTCCGGTGTCGAAAACTATGCTGAAGCTCTCTCTCTCTCTCTCTCTCTCTCTCTCTCTCTCTCTCTCTCTCTCTCTCTCTCTCTCTCTCTCTCTCTCTCTCTCTCTCTCTCTCTCTCTCTCTCACCATCATCATCATCATAAAGGGTCTTCACAGTGACGGGAATAACATCATTTTCCAAAATGAAACTTTCTGGGATTTAGGCCTGAGCTCTTCCTAAACTTCCCTTTAAAAATATTGCCTGCTGCCTGCTGATATCCACGAAGCACACCCAATATATTTTCTTTAAGGTCGCCCATTTTTCTTTGTTTTTGTTGATTATTTAAATTATCATGATACACTTTGTTTTTAATTGCTCTTCCTTTGTCTCTGCTCAACTTTCAAGTTTCTTTGTCTGCTTTATCGAAATATCTTTTAAGTATCTTGTATATCTGGATGATATCCCACTTCGATTCTTTTTGTGTGTGCAAGTATCTTATCTTTCTCAAATCTGGTGCTGTGTTGATAGTAACTTTACTTTCTCCATGTCACTTGTTTAACATGATAGACACCAATAGATTGCTGCCCCCATGACTCTACTCTAATAGTGTGTGTGTTGGCACAGGTCAGAGAGCCAACCCAGGCACCTGCTGTATCCCAAATTTCATAAATATTTTATTGCTTGAAGAAGTTAACTGAAGCCTAGCCACATTTTCTGTAGCTTAGCGTCAATGGGAGATTAGGCTTTGCAGAGGCTCTTCACATCAAGCACTCTCATCTAGTTATAAATAGCGAACGTTTACACAGCCCCTACCACCCCAGTCGGCCAATGAGGGTACAGGACAGGATTACCCAATCCCCGACAGGGTAAACACCTCCCTTAACATCACACCCACACGTATAAGTATTCTTGTATATATATATATATATATATATATATATATATATATATATATATATATATATATATATATATATATATATATATATATATATATATATATCTTCTTTTATATATATATATATCTTCTTTTATATATATATATATATATATATATATATATATATATATATATATATATATATATATATATATATAGTATGTTGCGATCATGGCCCCTGTATTTCTTTTTTTCCTTTTGTTACTTTTTCCGATGTTACTCTGTTTGTGTGTGCCTTTTGCGATAGTGTTTTAGTTATATCCTCTCCCAGATCCTTTTCTCTCTCTGACTCCTGCAGCTGCTTTCACCTTAAGGTGTAGGTACCACCTATCTTCTTTTTCTCATTTCCCCATCTTCCTTACATTACACTTACTGGGGTTGAATTCTTACAATCACTTGTTTGCTAGCTTCTGGAGTTTGTCAAGATCAGTGTGACTGTGTGTGTGTGTTGAGCCAGGGAGAAGGAAAGCAATATACAACATTAAACTACATTCGTATGACTCCAGTCGATACTACATACACTGTTTACACTGCAATCTGGACAAATCCACTCGCCGTTCGTGTAATCATCTTTCCTCAGAAACGCTCCTTTGAGACGCTGAGCTTAGTAATGAACCAATCACCGCCCGCTTTTGATGCTATTAGCTACAGATTCACTCCTTGATCGTGGACATGACTGTTACATGTGCTTGGGATTTATAGTAATTGACGCTACGAAGACTGCTATACTTGGAGTCACTGTTTTTGTTCCAGTTGTTCTCCTAAAACATAAATATTGATGTGCGTGGTACTAAGGATAGTTTGGTCCTTAAAGTGAGAGAAAGGAGGACTAGAGGACGGATAGAAAGCTGGGAACACAAATGAGTCGAAAAATTGTAAGGAAATACTCGTACTCTGTACGGGAGGTGTAGGGTACACTCACTCACTCACTCACTCACTCACTCACTCACTCACTCACTCACTCACTCACTCACTCACTCACTCACTCACTCACTCACTCACTCACTCACTCAAGGTACGAGCTATTTTCCAACATCAGCTCATCTGAAGCCTACCCTCTATGGGGCGGATTCATGCCTAGCAAACCTACTAGAGTTTTATGAAAAGAAGATAGTAGACAGATTATTGTTTCTCTCGAGTAGGAGAAGCTGTTCGACACCATCCCACATAAAAGATAGTATAGCGGTCCACTATTATTTACAGCGGTTCACGTTTTCGACTCACATTCAGGGATCCTGGATTCATATCCATGTTATGAGATGATAACAAGTTCGCGACAAGAGTTAAGACTGATAGAATGCCAGAATATCTATACGAAATTGAGAAATGGGATGAGAAATAGCTAAAGGTCATATCTTAAATAACATTAACGATCAAAGAACGGTGGATAACAGCTCATGCATAAATCTGCCTGACAAGACGAAGCAGATCAAGAGAATAAGACTACAGAGTAAGGTCTTCCACAGTGCTTGTACTTAAGCTTGAGTGAACAACTTGATGCTTTTGTTTGGAACAAAAAAAAATAGCTTGCAACGTATTCGAGTTGCCAGCACGGAATTTTGACAATGTAGCTGTAAATCAAGATCCATTTTGATATTAATTTACTGTTAATGTCTTCTTTTAATTGTCTTTCATTTTGATAGAGTTCTTAGTTAACTCATTAGTTTAAAACGGGGAAATAATGAAGGGAATTTGACAAAATATGGCGCCATAGTAACAAGAGGAGATAACAGGTTGGCAACTCGAGAAATAGTGCATATTTTTTCCCCAAGATGAACACGGTAAATGTTACAGTTATCGCATACAAGCATGGCGAGAAAATTATAAGGCCATTAAAACACATATTTTTGCTCAAACTTAACTAAAAGGTCAATTTTGCGGAGTTAAATCGATTATTCCAATCAAAATATTTGGAAATTATTCAAGTTTGGAGCCGGGCACGTGTGCGGCCTCTCCCAAACACACGTAAACAAACACGTGTTTGTACCACGTGTGTAAAGCACGTGTCAGAACTTGCAACACGTGGTGCAGACACGTATAGTGGTGAGGTGGAGGAGGGTCGTCGTGGGTCCTGGGGTAAGGAGGAGGTCGAGGACCCCAGGACGGTCCAAGGTCCATGAGAGATGAGCGCCTGGCATCTTCAGTCTGCATCATGGCACTGTTTGGGAGGAGTGTGGCCAGCAGGGTGTGGCAGAGTGTGGCCTCACGGGGGCCACACCAGCGCCTGCTGTCAGTGTCAGCCCCTACCTCAGGCCAGGCTGGAGGTGTGGACCTGAGAGGGGTCTTCCCCCCCATACCAACCCCCTTCAACCCAGATGAGACCATCGCATACGACAAGTTGGCCTCCAACCTCGCCATATGGAACAAGATTCCGTTCAGAGGTGAGGAAATGATCAATACTGTATGTTGCTAAATATACATGCATACATTTTGTTTGTACTTACCTGCTTAAAATTATGGGTTAGATTAAAGACCTGCCCGAAACACTGTGGGTACTACTGACTTTACAAGATTGTAAATACTATGCTATGTATTTTCACAAACCAAATGTACCTTCTTGTATATAAAGAAATAAATAAAATAAATAAATTGTATATTGATACATTTTTTCCATTTGTGATTGGTTCCAATATCACAATGTATAATATTAATCTCTGCCCGAAACGCTGTACGTATTAATGACTTCTGGCATAGTATGTACTAGCTCTATCTAGAAATCCAACATTTTGTTTGTAACTCATTTTGAAGGTATGTACTTTTACCAGAATAATCATTTATTTATTTATTTTTACTTGATTATGCTATTTTTTTTTATTCTGTTCTATTTGTTTAACATTTTGAAAGCCCACAGTCTCTTGTGACCCCAGTGGAAACACCTTTGCCCTGCACTTAGTGAGCGATTTGGTCTGGGTTCATATCCTGGCCAGGGGGGAAAGCTGCCGAAGCAAAGGTGGATGTCTTCAAGATGCAATTAAATAAGGTTCTGCAAGAAGTGACAGACCAATTGAGGTATAGGAGATATGTGGGTCTGCAGGATGCACCAGACAACAGTCTAGTAGACCAAGTTGTCACAATCAGTCCTGGCCTCAGGCCAGCCTCAGGGACCAGAACAACTCCTGGAACCCTCTCCAGGTAAACTCCAGGAAGGGAAAGCTCTTAGTCTGCTAATAGGAGCTAGAGGTTATCTGTTCTTTTTCCTGTATATAAAAAAAAGACACAGAAAAGGGTCAAAGGTGAGAATTCATTATTACACCTTAGTCTTTATCTTATATCTTTTCCAGAATATATTATATCGACCACTACATTTATATTACTTATTGCAGATATTAATACAACTCTTTTCAGGATTCTTTAATACATACACACACTATTGTATTAATTTTCTTGGTTAATATTTATTTTATTTTGAATCAGTATAATTGAAGCCTGTTTAGTTTAACATGATTATCTTGCAGGATTGGTAGTGGAAGGCAGCAATGGAGAATATGTATACCTAACTCGAGAAGAACGAGTGGAATTGGTGAAACGTGTCCGTGAATTTCTTCCAAGAAACTCAGACAAACTAATATTAGCTGGCTCAGGATGTGAATGTGAGTGCCTTTAATGCAAAGTAATTATTTTTTACTAATTCAGATTTAGAATTAATCGCAAAAATTTTGTACATGGGCTCCTATGCATTGATATGAAAATAATGAATTTAAAATAAATTGCAATACAGTACAGTACTGTAAAATACTGTATTTTGGTTTCATTGTTGATGACAGAAATCCTGTTAAACTTATCAAGGTCTCACTAGGCCAATGACATGACCTTTTCCATGATGCAACCCATAATAGTTGCCTAACTCCTGGGTACCTATTTGCTACTAGGTGAACAGAGGCATATAAGGTGACGAAAGGTGGGGAGCCGGTCGGTCGAGCGGACAGCACGCTGGACTTGTAATCCTGTGGTCCTGCGTTCGATCCCAGGCGCCGGCGAGAAACAATGGGTAGAGTTTCTTTCACCCTATGTGCCTGTTACCTAGCAGTAAAATAGGTACCTGGGTGTTAGTCAGCTGTCACGGGCTGCTTCTTGGGGGTGGAGGCCTGGTCGAGGGCCTGGCCGAGGGGACACTAAAGCCCCGAAATCATCTCAAGAATCTCAAGATAACCTCATGCCCTGTCTGGGAATCGATCTTGGATCCATCGGTTGGGAGCCAACTGCTCTGACCACTGCGTAGCATTTGCAGCATGTGTAAAGATGACGGCTGCATAAGAAAGATTACATTTGTAACTGTATACAGTATAAGAAATTCTTTAGAAGTAATTTTTCTTTCTATAGGATAATAAAAAAATCATTATAGTGTGTATAGTTTTTAAGAACTTAAAATCATATAAATTCCATTTAACGATTAGGATTACTGTATAATTAAATAGCAGTTGTCCATTAATGGTTCTTTCATTTGTAGATATTCATGGAGTGGGATGACTGTATTCATATATTTAATCTGTAAACTGGCTTTCAAGAAGCTTCAGAATAATGTACTATACATAAAAAATGTGTGAAGATAGAATAAGGTAATTGATGGGAAGGTAACATCTAGAGTCTTCTTCTAATACTGCATATATTAAATTCAAGATAAATTCCATATGAAGTTTGGCTATCATTAAATGAAGCAGTCACCACCTGCATATTATGGAAAAGTAATTGGTTAAAAACAAAACCCTCAGAAAGCATTATAAATATATGTCTACTCTATTAAAAATCATAGTACTGTATACTGGCAGCAGTACAGTTAATTATTGACAGACATAATTTTTAGGCAACTCTTTTTAAGGATGCAGTTATTGAACAATACAATGAATAATAATTTTTCCTGGTTAAATTTTTAGTCCTGACGTGATTTGTCTAACCCTCAGCTACACGAGATACTATCTCCATGACACAAAATATGGCTGCAGCCGGGGCTGATGCAGTAATGGTTGTCACTCCAAACTATTATAAAGGAAGCATGAAGGTAAGAATCTTTCAAGGCAAGTATGAAATTGATATAGTAATCAATTACCAAGAAAGCATATGTAGGCCTTTGGGCTATGAGGACAAGCAGCCTCACAGACCAACCAGGGAAGGCTGGCCAGAGGCCAAGCTCTCGAAATTGCAAGCAGGTAATCAACAGTTATGGTGGTTACAAAGGAGCAAGATCAATGATGTTAGGTTAGGTTAGGTTATGATAATGGGGTTCGATGTTAGATGTAGAATATCTCCCAAAATATTTAATTCCTTGGATTAGCTTTTAAGATAAAAAATGGTTAATTATGATGGAAGAAACAGCTGTCACATACTAATAAAGCAATGGTTAAGGGCCATCAACCTGCATCCACATTTGCCTTTTTAAGCTAGTTTAACCTTTGAAGTACAGTACAGTGTACTGATATGTTAGGGGTCTCGGTTCACTCTTGATGCACAATTGGAATTCCGGGTGGAATGGAAATGGGTGGGCACGTTTCCTTTCATCTAATGCCTCTGTTGATCAAGCAGTAAATTGATACCCAGGAGTTAGTCAGCTTGTTGTGGGGTTGCATCCTGGGGAGGGTCAGTAGTTCAACCTTGGGTGTGTGTGTGTGGGTATGTATGTATGTATGTATGTATGAAATATAGATAGATACCACCTAATCTAATCAACCTACCAAAAGACAATGTGGATATTTGTGAGCTGCTACTTTTCACAGTACCCCTTATTTTGTACTTTGGGGACCATAGCATACAAAATTAGGCTTTTTAGTTGAAAGGATGAGTTGCTCCATCAGGGAGAAGTCATAGCAGATGTTTCTCCATCTATTACAAGACCAGCCAAACCTTTCACTCTTTCAAGCTCATTTTTATCCCCCCCCCCCAACCCTTTCTCTTAGGTAGTGTTCCACTTTGCCCTTCCAAGGTATTGTTTATCTGCCTTGACCATATAGTTCCCTTGTTTCCACTTTGTGCACCCTTCCTGTTAAACGAGCTTCAGGCATCCTATTAACGTGTCCATACCAGTACTCGACATTTCATTCTCTTGTTCCTTTCACTCATTATACATCTCTAATGTACACCATTACTATATCATTCCCACATACAGTGGATTCTTATATAACGTACATTTATATAGCACAATTTTCATTTAAATTACACACACACTATTGCACACTAACAGTTGTGCATGCATTCACTGCATGCACACTTGTTCACTCCAGCAAAGAGAGCCAAGGACTTGGCTACCATCTCGGTTCACACTCGTACACTCTCTCACTCAATTTATCACTCGCATCACTGCCACAAACTCACCAACTTTGGACACCAACTCAAAAACAAGCACACACAGTGGTAGACAGTTGGAACAAGTTAAGTGAGAAGGTGGTGGAGGCCAAAACCATCAGTAGTTTCAAAGCGTTACATGACGAAGCGTACTGGGAAGACGGATGCAAGACCCACAACCATAGGTCTCATCCTCTAATTACACTTACATAAGTACACTTAGGTAATTACACTATAATTAAATAAAGGTAACCCTGCCATGTACAACATTGTTATCTCTGGGAGCATAACCTTATGTTTCCTCATATATTATTCAGCTAATATAGCACATTTTTATGTAATACTATTCATCCAGGAATGTAATTACAGTGGTATGTAAAGGTCAACTGGTAGGGATGTGTGTGTGTGTGTGTGTACTCACCTAGTTGTACTCACCTAGTTGTGTTTGCGGGGGTTGAGCTCTGGCTCTTTGGTCCCGCCTCTCAACCATCAATCAACTGATGTACAGATTCCTGAGCCTACTGGGCTCTGTCATATCTACATTTGAAACTGTGTATGGAGTCAGTGTGTGTGGAGTATGTGTGTATGTGTATGTTAAATAAATAGTGTAAATTAAGTAATTAATTATTGTGTGGTATCAGCGGCTGGACTGATATCTCAAGACAAAATCCAGAGATTTTGGTAATAAAAGGAACTGGCTTTATTTGTAGTAAAGGAGTAATATATTGATTTATTAAAATTAACAGCTTTTTAGCCCATTATCATTAATCAGCATATGTAAAATATAACTGATAATATTTTTGAAAAGAAATTAATATGTTGATAAAAATAGAAACTTTAAGGTTACTTTAAGGTTACTTTAAACTTTCTTCGAGCTTTTTTACTCAACATTTCTCGATTATTTCGTGCAAAATCTCACCAGATGTATTCGTCTATATGATAATTAAACATAGTGGATAAGAAAAGTAATAATTCCACATACAATCCGTATTATTTTAATAGGCGTCATGATGTCCTATTTTTGGGAATGGGAAGCCTGTTAGGTTTAGTGTGATGCTGTTACAGGTGCGGCCGACAACTGACTTTCATCAGGATACAATCCACAACACTTGCTCGGCTCCTGGGAGCTTATTTACTGCAAGGTTAACATAGGTATTAGCACATGTATGTGAGTGAGTTTGATTAGGTATAAATAAGAGCTGCCTCGCATAGGCTAGCAGGCCTTGTGCCATTTCATATACGGTATAGGGTCTTCGTAGTATAGTTAGGTTCGTTCTCAACTTGCAGTTGGGAATCCTGGGTTTCAATCCCAGTTGGGACAGAAATGGTTGGCACATTTACTTTCACCTAATGCCAATGTTCACCTAGTAGTAAATAGGTACCTGGGAGTTAGTCACCTGTTGTGGGGCTGCATCCTGGGGAGGGTCAGTGTATACAGTATATACACATAGGCTGCCTGTCGCTGACAAAAGGAATTATTGTTATATGAGATTGGGCAAGGCTAGGCTTGGTTTGGTTCATTTTAGGTAGGTCATTATTAGGTTAGTCAAGCATATGTTAATAATTTATGGAACAATTTTGATATTAAAGGAGAAAATGATGGTTTACAGAATAAAGTGAATGATTATTATTTTTATTTTGGTTTTGTGTTCATGTAATATTAAGATAAATTAATGCCTTCACTCCCATAAATCCTTATAGCCTTTTCTGCCATCATTCCAGGACAAAGCTCTTCATGCTCATTTTACCGCAGTGGCTGACAACAGTCCTGTCCCTATCATCCTCTACAGTGTTCCTGTCTTTACAGGTACTGTAGCATGGCTTATAGTGTTGCTAACATTACTTTGGGGGAATTAGTCTTTCAAGTCACACTATCGATGTTTTTTATTTGAATATGGGGATTTTTTTTTTTTTTTATTTTCAATGTCAAATCATGCATTCCCAGACACCTCTGTGTTAAAATGTAGTGTTGTGTAATAATCTGGTGCAGAAAATAGGATGCAGGCACAATGAAATCACAAAAACATAATCAATCTCTGAATAAATATATTAATAAGGCTGTATGATGGAATACGAAATTAGTCTTAGATGGAATTAGTCTTGAAAGACTAATTCCCACAAAGTAATGTTAGCAACACTTACGATTCTTCGCGGCAGGGGATCGTATTCCAGGGACCTGCCCGAAACGCTACTCGTACTAGTGGCTGTACAAGAATGTAACAACTCTTGTATATATCTAAAAAAAAAAAAAAAAAAAAAAAAAATAGAACTTGTGGACACCTTGGGCACATGCTCTGTCAACTGAACCATAACTGGCAAAAATAGGATGCATTCCAGATACAGTTGTTTGTGGTTAGTAATAAAGGAAAATTGGACAAGGATACAATTATAAAAATGTTTAAAAAATAATTATTAAAGACAAGAATTAGCTTGTATATTTTTCCAAAATTTTAAGCTTATTTTTCTGATCAGCCAGGGCTGTTGTGGCCTGTGAGATGCAACTAACAATACCCTTACTGATTAGGTTAATAGATTTACTGATCAGGCCTTACTAATTGGAAAAATTATGAAATTTTGTAATTAAAGACATCTTGAATGCATTATGAAATTAATTAAATTTTCTTGCATAAAGTTCTAATTACAGTTCTTCTTTTTCAGTGATTGATTTGGGCCTTGATGTAATAGTTGATCTTGCCAATCATCCCAACATCATTGGTATAAAGGAGAGCAGTGGAGATGTAAGCATTTTCTTTAAGAATATTCTGGCTGTGGACGATTAGGTCGCAATAATGTGGCTGAATATATTAAGACCAAACTCATCATGATGAGATGGAGTAAAGACCATTTGCTTTGTCATTTCTCCATCTTCTGATGTGTGCGGTCATCATGCTCTCTCTGCTCTGCGAAAGTGAAATTTACAAGAATGAGAAGCGAGAATGCTATTGTACTCTAAATTTTGATACTGTATCATTCATTCATTTTATCGTACACTTATAGCATTACTATAGGGGAGTACCTGGCTTTGACCAGGTCTCTCTTCACCTCTTTTTTTTTTTCCTCCTCATCTATTCCCTAATCCCCCATCTCCTCTGTAACATTCTCCTCCCCTCTCCCTCTTTCCTTCCCTTTCCAATATCTCTCAGAAAAAATTAAATCATACAACAAAGCACTGAAAAACTGCTGAAGAATTCTCCAGAGAACACTTCACTAATTATAAACTTGACTATGAAAATTGCAGGGAACTAGCTGTAGTTACCAATATTTCTTAGTGTGGCACCTGGACCTACCCAAACTGGTCTATGACACTTATACCTCTCATGTGTCGTCTTGAAAAGTTGGGTGAGTCTAGCCCCAAGCCTCTGGTCTCCAACCTCAGATAGATAAATACAGATTCTCATTCATAAATATAACAAGATAAACAAGTAACACCATATTTCAGCAATCGTCAACAGCAGCATCACACTGCTTCATAGAACCAGGTGTCCACTGCTCCAGTAATTTATCACAATTAAATTACTACCTCCTTATAAATCTTTTCCTCACAGATTTGTCTCTTGTATCCCATGCATTGTTCACACTTTCCTCACTCACCATGTCTGTCCACCAGTTTCCTCTCTAACTCGTATTCTCAAATACTCTCTTCATTCATTATATTGATCAACAAAAGATTCATTGCAGATCACAAAAATTGGCAGCATAATACAAGAGACTAAGGATGCTGACTTTAATGTGATGGCTGGATCTGCAAGCTATCTTCTAGCAACTTTACAGATAGGTGAGATGTGAATGTTTGGTTCACACATTTGTTATGATATTGCAGTCTATCGTAATATTACTTGGCCTCTGAGGGTTATGCAAACAACATAACATAACATGTAAACAACATGAAACACTGCAAGGGAGTATTTCATTTATGTTAGGATATATAAATTAATCTAATGAGGTTGATATCAGATTGAATCTGCATATTTGGGCATTATTTTGATCAAGGATTGTAGAGCTCTATCATATCCATCAGTGATAGATTCTCTATTGTTGCTTGTCCAGCTAGACAACTGTGTGTGTCCAGTGTGTGTGAAAGTGTGCCCAGCTCACAACTGTTTGTGAGTGCAGCTTCAAGACAATTTATAATTGAAATTGAAATAAGTTTATTGAGGTAAAATACACACAAAGGGATGAGGTAGCTCAAGCTATTCTCACCCTGTTCAATACATCGTGTTAATACATACATAGACACACATCACAAACAATAAACATATTACCAAACATTCTGAGAGATAAACATCTACATTTCCTATTTATAATAGTGTGTTAGTGGTAGACTTCTGAACATCACTTTAAAGAAGCGTGTTATTTCAGTGACTGCTGCTTAGAGCTACACACAGCACTATAAGAAACCTTAGACCACTATATACACTCACCAGTACAAAATTAACTATTTTTTGTATGATACAATACTCCTGTATATGTTTACTGTTAAAAAATATTTTCATTAATAATTTATTGAACATAAGTGCTCAGCAACATTTATATAAAATCATTCTTTTTCTTTCACATTATCATAGCTATTATGAATACCGTTTAATATATTATAAGCTCTGTAATAATTGCTCAAAATCCCTCAATACCAATATTAATGCTACATAATGCATTTTATTTTTAATTAAAAATTGGGTGAATTTTTGTTCACATATCAAGGACCTATATTTTACCGATTTCTAATCCTTGGTAAACAGGAAATGCAAAAGTGGACCAAGTATTGAAATGTTTCATTAACTGTAACTTTACCACAAATATTCAACTAACACTTAGGGTGTACTTCAGGTGGCGTTGGAGGTGTTTGTGCTCTTGCGAATGTGCTTGGGGAAGCTGTGTGTGAGCTTCACAGGCTAACAGTTAATGGGAACATTACTGATGCTGTTCAGCTGCAGAAGAAACTTATTGCTCCAAATTCTGCAGTATGTAAACATTAATGGAATTTTTCTGTAATATTTATTTCATTGATGTTTCTCTAAACAAATAGTGCTTTCTGTCTTTTGCATATATTGAGCCAACCATTCATAATTTTGGCTTCTCCTAAAATCCTTGACCAACCACTTGGACAGGACGGAAGAGCGGCAGTCTCGTTTCATGAAGGTCGGCGTTCAATCCCCGACCGTCCAAGTGGTTGGACACCATTCCCTTTCCCCATCCCATCCCAAATCTTTATCCTGACCCCTTCCAAGTGCTATATAATCTTATTGGATTGGTGCTTTCCCCTGATAATTCCCTCCCTACTAAAATTCTTAAATTCAGCATAACCTGCTTAATCGCAAATAATAACTGATAAGCCACTTTGGTGTAGCATAAATTATATTAATCTCACTTTACTGTAATTTTTAATCAGTAATTTATTTTTCTCTGCTTCTTCTCTGCAGGTTACCAAGACTTTCAGCATTGCAGGTCTGAAGCAAGTCATGGACTGGAGAGGTTTCTATGGTGGTCCTCTGCGTGCTCCTCTACAGCCGCTGTCTACCCAAGAGGCTGCTAAACTCCGTAAAGTCTTTGAAAATTCCGGCTATCTCTGAGCAGTGGTTTAGTGGAGCTCATTCTGGTGTGGGAATAAGTGTTTTCAATGTGATATATCTTGTAATTGTCCATAAGGGCCTCTGTTTTAATGGTTTTTGGTATGAAATTGGCTTAATTACTTTTGATATGACATTAGTTTTAATACTATTGTAGTGACAATGAATTGAATGTTTTGACATGATGCAAATTCTAATACTTGTTTACATTAAAATAATTGTTGCACATATAACATGCAACCATGCTCAGATTTGATTGTTAAATATTACACCTTGAAAATATATTCCTTAGCATAAAATATTTAGACATACAGTTCTTGTATATGAAATGTTTAGAAAAGTTAGAAATGCACTTTAATAATCAAGGTGTATATGTTATTAAATATATGTATGTACAGTATATTAAAGTGTCACTGTCCCATATGTGATTTGACCTATATTAAGTCATTAAGTATAAAATAAACAAAATATATAAGGGGTACCACCTCTGGTGCAAGTGTAGGGACCCATAGCCTCGGAGAAGAAAATAAAGAGTACTCAGAGAAGACCTTGTGGATCCTTACTGAACACTTTGATATTTTATTCTACCACCCCTATTCTTTTTGTATTTGTGTATATATATCTAACTATTTTAAAATTTCATTACACAAAAAGGGTTACAACATTGGTTACATGCAAGGCTACTTGTCACAAGTTGTACAACTCCTCCAGCTCCTCAGATGGCAGGCCGGAAAAATGGATGCAGTGAGCATTTCCTCTCTGGATCGCCACACTAAGGCGCTAAAAGAGAAAATTGGCTGCTCTAGGGTCTCTAGATTATAAATATATAATATATTTCTTTTGAAGAGATAAAACATTTTATGAAAAAAAAACTGGACAATTTAGTAAAACACTTCCTATCTGTGGATTAGTTTGGCTACTTGGTAAAATCATGCTCAACTTTCACTATGGGCTACCAATATGCATTCATGAGTGTGCTTGTATGTGAGCTTTCACATCATTTATGTATTATTATTATACAGTAATTATTGTATATTATACATCAAATAAATTGTGTGCTTTTAGGAATAACTACAATATTGAATTACTCTTTATGAAAAATTATAACTAGTTTACATAATGACAATATTTAACAAAAAAATTTTATATATAACAAATTATCCAATAAAGTGGTGTATACTTGTTATAAAGAAAATATATATAATTTTTCATTAGCTTATTTGAGCTGAGTTAACACTTCATAAGCTGACTTGTATGTTGCCAATAGTTTTGTAAAACACATTACGATACCTGTTGTCAATGACTATGGATACTGTAGACAAAATTTAATGTTATGTACCTTGTGGCTGAAGGATTTGTGAGTGTTTTCCTCGTGCAGATACAGTACAGTATATCATTAAGTTCATTAACCCCTGCACTGCGCACCATCACATTCCTGTGGAGCACCGAAAATAAATTGTTTCAAAAACATTATTTTTTCTTTTGGTATTGTTAATTAACACCCAGGAAGTACAAAAGTCTCTATCTCTTGTAGTTTAGCCATAGTTGCCTGGAGACGTTGCATTTTTTTTTTAATTAGTTGAGTTGCCACATGGGAATAACTTTGTTGATGTACTTTCAATGTTTCTCATGTAACGTACGATTATATTACGTTGTTGGGTAGAGTAGAAACACAGTGTTTAGTGAGTTTCATATTTATTTAATAATCCTGGATGCAGCAGTGTTGTAGACGTTGAGACGGAGCTTGGAGCAGAACAGAGAGCCGAGTGTGGCCGGAGTCGCAGAGCTCATGTGGGAGAGCGTTGTAGCTGGATGCGGTCCTAGTCTGCTTCCTGTTCTGTGTTGAAGTTGTAGCGTCTTGGAGACGATTAGAATTGTACACACCGAGAGCTATATTCTTGACTGGAAATTGTACTGTTTGCTATTCGATTGATTGATGAAGATTAAGCCACCCAAAAAGTGGCATGGGCATGAATAGCCTGTAAGTGGTGGCCCTTTTGAGCCATTACCAGTATCAATAGCTGATACTGGAGAGTTGTGGAGGTGCAACTGCACCCTGCGGGAGATGTCTCCCGTGTTTGCTATTCTCAAATCGCTTGCTTATATACAGTGACTACACCTCACAATGAGATAGGAGGGTGGAAAAACCGTTACCTGTAAATAGGGATAGGACTATAGCTTGTGTAATTAGTGCTAATTAGTTATGCCATTAAGATGATGAGATAATGAAGTGAATATAAGTTTACTCGCTACACTCACATTTATTTAGTTTTCTGTGGGGAGCCCCTACGGCTCTGGAGCTATTGGACTGATATGCGATATATTAGTCTGGGACATCAGTCGATGGAATTCAGTATACAAGGGACCAAGGCCTGAACCTGGCCCCCATCAGAGAGGCAAAGGAAGCACTGGCCTATAGAAGCCCCCCATGTAGTTTTGGGCATTCCATATCTGCCATTGACCGGCGTTGGCACCCAGAAAGGTAGGCATAAAAAACAAACTCCACTTGGTAAAAAAGTACGACCAAAAACCGAACAGGGAGGCAGAACTCACCCTGCAACTTAAGAAAACGAGCAAACATCACACACCACTGCCATGCTGCCTTTCTGCGTAGCTCCCTTTCCCCTTTCGTGAGGGGGAGGGGAAACCCTGGACTCTCAGCGGGATACCCAAGCCATCCAGTTCATTGACTGATGTGCTCAGGGGCGGACGTCGACTCTGGCCTCAGATTCTAAGCAGTGTTTACCTTCGTGTCCTCTGCTGTTTATGGTGTGGTGGCCAGGTGTACCTGAAGTATACAGGAGCTGCATGCTCTTGGGGCAGCCTTCCCTAAGTGCCCTGTGAGTATTACTGATGGCCTGCCCCGATCAACACCCAGGTGCAGCCCCCGCCTGCACAGACCGTCTCACCGAAGAAAGAGAAGGATCAGAATAGGCAACAAGATGTAGTGGCAGAGGACAAAAATTGAGCCACAGCATCCAGAGGGAGAAAAGGGAGGGAGGGAGAAAGGAGAGGCCTTCCGCCTCTCCTTTCTCCCTCCCTCCCTTTTCTCCCTCTGGATGCTGTGGCTCAATTTTTGTCCTCTGCCACTACATCTTGTTGCCTATTCTGATCCTTCTCTTTCTTCGGTGAGACGGTCTGTGCAGGCGGGGGCTGCACCTGGGTGTTGATCGGGGCAGGCCATCAGTTAAGTCAGTGGCCGGACCGAAAGTGCTTCCTGTGACTGAAGGAGTCACAGGAAGAAGCAGTTAGCGTCTGGTTGGGGCCGTGGTCGCTCTGCTCACAAGGTGGCGTCTCGGTTCGTGGTGGCCCTTTTGCGGTTGGCCCGTTGATGGGATGTTCAGCCAGCCTGGTTTGCCAACATTTGGTCTCGCGATTTTGGGGCTTTTCAGGTCGTCACTGTCGGCCTTCGATGGAGTTGTTTGGATCCAGCCTCTTTTCTGGGGCTCGGGTCTCTCTGGGTCGGGACATATGACCCATCTTCATCTACAAACAACCTTTACACTGTAACCATCTAAACTACACACGACCACCCTCATTACTTCCTCTCCATATCTCCATCAAGTCATCGGTTGGGTGGCTTCGGGGGTTGAGAAACTGAAACATCTCTTCGGTGGGCTTCCTGCCCTTTTCCAGCCTGAACTGGGATTCTCTGGCTCATTCTTAATCGGTCACAGTTGAACCAGTTTATCCCTTGCCCCCTCTTTCTGGATGACCATTTTGTCCCAGGACCATCTCGCACTCGCGGCGGGCGCATTCATGATTTCCCAGGACCTGCAGAACTCGTACTGGCACGTTCCTTTACATTCGAGATTCTAGGGATTGGTTAGGGGTTGTAGTGGGAGGGTCAGGTTTACTGCTTCTGGGTCCACCCGTTTGGTCTGAATCAGTCACTAAACGTTTTCATGCTCTTGACCCGGGTCATGGTGACGCGTCTTTCATTCCTAGGCCGGCCACACACGTGCAGTTTTAACTGACAGTTATGACTGTTCAGTTATAATTGTCACAGTTCAAACTGACGTCAGTTAAAAATGAAATGCACACACACACACACACAGTTCAATCCCTCAGTTTTACCATGGATTCCTAGGAGTACGATCTTGCCGCTCTTGGTGTATTCTTTGTAATGCTACAAGCAAATAGAAAACTTTTAACTTTTAACTTGCCACAGGCAAGGTTCAGATCGATAGAGTTCAATGAATTCAACAATCACTAGGTTTTGTTTACGTGCCATCTCAAATTGCACTCACCGCTACCACCTGTAGAAATGAGAAGTTGAGAACTGTACAGTTACGAATCCCCATACACGTTCAGTTCAGTTACTCCTTTCAGTTAAAAATATGGAATATTGCATTTGTCGCAGTTTAACTGTACAGTTCTGTTGAACTGACGAAATGAGCAACTGAGATACCCACACACGTGCAGTTTTAACTGACAGTTTTAACTGAACAGTTATAACTGTCAGTTAAAACTGCACGTGTGTGGCCGGCCTTAGGTGTTTGAGTTCTGGTCTACCTCGACTGTCTGGTGTGGGCTCCCAGCTGGTCTGCATGTCTGCTAGTCAGAAATTTCGTTCTTTTTCAGCTTGCCGGGTTCGGGTTACTGGTGAATTGGCAGAAGCTCTAGTTGGTTCTGGCGCAAGTTCAGACTTATTTGAGCCACGTTTGGGACACTCGGTCGGCTTCGCTTTCCTTGTCTCCAGTGGCCTAGTCCCACTTGTTCGTGTTGAGTTGGTACCAGACGAATCTGCAGTTGCTCGAGCAGCTGTGCTGGAGCCTCAACTTTGCCCTTCTTGTGTATCGTTTGAGCAGGGTTTGGCTTCGGGGGTTGCTCTGGTTTCTCTGGAGCAGCCCTATCGCCACTGCTTCGACCGCTGGGTGCGGAATCCAATAGCCCTGCATTGACTGTGTCGCCGGCTTCCTCTTCGGTTCTTTTCGGGGTTCAGTCCCCTGGCGCCTTCTTCCGCCCTCCTTTGACGTCTTCACAGACACCTCTGTGAAGACGTTACAAAGGCGTTGGTAACGTTCTTTCATTATTCTTAAAGGCCTTGCATCATGGATCTCACAGATATTGCCTCATATGGATATCACAGGTAATTCAGTGCTCTATCATTTATTGCTACGTATATATTACATGTCTTGCAGCGTAGCTATTACCGAGCATTATACCGGTAGTACATGTACCAACATTTTCCTCAAGTAGGCTCTGTCAATAGCAACCATTTGGTTTCCCATTGTCGGGGACAGGAAACCTGTACTCATTGAGACAACTGCTGACGCTCTCCAGGATGCAACCCACAACAGTTGCCTAGGTCCCGAGTACCTTATTTACTGGTACGTGAAAGAAAATGTTGCCCAAACGTCTCTGTCCTGCAATGAGACTCGAACCCTGAAATTCTGTGCTGTCGACGTCGACGAGCACTGCGCCTTGAGACTCTTGTTACCTCCAGTTTAATCTATAATTATCTGTCATTTCAATTTTAATCTGAAAAGCTTACCAAATTTGGTTATTTTAAATTATATAAATATTTATTGCATATGATATATATGCATAAATTTGCGATGTTGGTGAACAAGTTGGTGGTGGTCGCCTGGGCGGCAGTGTTGGTTGGTCTCGGGACAGCCGCTCCTGCAGGCGGCTCCTCCCTCGTCTTGATGGACCACACGCAGGACAGCCGCCTCCAGGACGGCCGCCTCCAGGACGACCGCCTCCAGGACGGCCGCCTCCAGGACGGCCGCCTCCAGGACAGCCGCCTCCAGGACAGCCGCCTCCAGGACGGCCGCCTCCAGGACGCCCGCATCCAGGACGTCCGTTTCCAGGACACCCTCCCTCTGGACGACCGCCTACAGGAGAGCTTTTCCAGAGACAACCTCAAGCCCCTCAGTGACGAACGATCAAACGAAAAAGAAGCAAAAAAGAGGAAAAAAACGCAAGGAGAAAAAGAAAAACGATACATGGCACGGTATCTCAAAAAACGCTGGCCAGAAAATGTGATCCCGGTAATGATAGACAAAGAACGTCCCCCTCTGAAAGAGGAGATGGTGCATGAAGGGATTGCCATGTTCAATAAATTAACGTGTCTTTATTTCTACAACACGACTGACACGGACGAGTACTACTTGAGGATCACCTCTAGAAGTAAAGATGGGTGTTTTGCACACCTTGGATTCCAGAACCAGGACCGCGGCTTTCAAGATGCAAACTTCTCTCCTGGTTGCTTTTACTCCATAAGCGTAATCTTACATGAGCTGTCCCACGGCCTTGGTTTCAATCATCACCAGTCTAGAGTAGATCGTGATGAGTATGTGACTATCAATTTTACAAATATTGGGAAAGGAAAAAGCCGTAGTTTCAGCAAGGTCACGGGTAAGGCAGACTACCTGAGTACACTGGGTCTTCCCTATCAATACAACAGCGTCATGCATTATTCCATCTATGCCTTCACCAAGGGCAGCGAGTTTGGATCCACTATAACACTCAACAGGGACTTTCCTGGGGAACCGGGAAAAGGTAATGGCTTTGCTCGTATAGATGTTGCAAGCATCAATCGTTATTACGAGTGCTGGGACTATTACTTGGGCGACGACATCCCCGGCTCTGTGCCCTACGCCGACTTCCACGCTTTTTTCATGAGACCAAAACGTAGACGCAGGAAATCCACTGAAGCCCTCAGAACCTGGATATACCGTATGAGGAATAAATACTCGCAGTGATTTATATTTTATTGTGATCCGTTTTACATTGACTATTTCTTTTTTTACGAAGTGATTACCTCATTTACTTCAATGAAAACAGAAACTGAGTTTTTTTTTTTACATCTAAATATCATAGTAGATGACGAAGCATTTATCAGAATTATATCCCCCCCCCCCACTAGGCTAACACTTTTTTTAGGCTGTTATCAGTTCAGCGACGTCACTGTCGATAATGTTGAATTGGTACTGTGTGTTATTTTTGCCGTAAATATTGCCTGAATTTAACCCGTCCTTAGTGGCCTCGACGGGGACAGGAAGCCTGTGGCTTGTCAGAGATCCCTCAGTTGTCCCTAAGGATTTTTTTTATTTGGACTTGAAAATGGAGCATTTAATTAGTCAATTTAAAATTTTAGTTGAATGCATTAAATTTGCACTTACAACTTCGGCGGGTAGGTGGTTCCATTGGTTATGCTACTAGAGGGTGGTGCCCGGCGCAGCACGATTAAGGCCACATTTTTCATTATCATCGTAACCATCTTCACTACAAACAACCTTCTACACTTCTTCTACACACGACCTACCTCATTACTTTAATCGTCTTCACTACGTGCTGTCCTTTAGCCATCATCACTATAACCAATTTACCCTCTAGATATCCCAATCCCAGTCATCATCGTCACTACCTTTCCTCTCCTTCGTCAGCTTCCTTACTCTTCATTACTTTCCATCACCTTCACTACCCTACACCTTTCTACCTGTCGCCATCTTCCCTCTCCTTCTCGCACTTCCGCTTGGCCTGGACGGTAGAGCGATGTTCTCGCTTCATGCAGGTCGGCGTGTAGTTGAAGAACTCTGCAGTTGCTCGAGCAGCTGTGCTGGAGCCTCAACTTTGTCCTTCTTGTGTATCGTTATCCAGGATGCAAGCCACAACAGTTACCTAACTCCCGCGTACCATATTTACTGATACGTGAAAGAAAACGTTGTCCAAACATCTCTGTCCTGCAATGAGACTCGAACCCTGAAATTCTGTGCTGTCGACGTCGACGAGCACTGCGCCTTGTGACTCTTGTTACCTCCAGTTTAATCTATAATTATCTGTCATTTCAATTTTAATCTGAAAAGTTTACCAAATTTGGTTATTTTAATAATTTATAATTATTTATTGCATATGATTTATATGCATAAATTTGCGATGTTGGTGAACAAGTTGGTGGTGGTCGCCTGGGCGGCAGTGTTGGTTGGTCTCGGGACAGCCGCTCCTGCAGGCGGCTCCTCCCTCGTCTTGATGGACCACACCCAGGACGGCCGCCTCCAGGACGGCCGCCTCCAGGACGACCGCCTCCAGGACGACCGCCTCCAGGACGACCGCCTGCAGGACGGCCGCCTCCAGGACGACCGCCTCCAGGACGACCGCCTCCAGGACGGCCGCCTCCAGGACGACCGCCTCCAGGACGGCCGCCTCCAGGACGACCGCCTCCAGGACGACCGCCTCCAGGACAGCCGCCTCCAGGACAGCCGCCTCCAGGACGACCTCAAGCCCCTCAGTGACGAACGATCAGATAGAGAACAGGAAAAGAAAAAGAGAGCAGAAGCGAAGAAAAAAAAACAGAAACAAGTAGAAAACAAATTTATGCAACATTATCTCAAAAAACGTTGGCCAGGCCACGTGATCCGGGTAATGATAGACAAAAAACATCCCCCTCTGAAAAAGAAGATGGTGCATGAAGGGATTGCCATTTTCAATAAATTAACGTGTCTTAGATTCATCAACTCGACTGACCCGCGCAAGTACTACTTGAGGATCACCTCTCGTAAGAAAGGTATATGTTCTTCAAGCTTTGGATGCCAGAAAAAGAAGCGCGGCTTTCAAGATCTAAACCTCGATAGGAGTTGCTTCTACTCCATAAGCGTAATCTTACATGAGCTGACCCACGCTGTTGGCTTCCTGCATCACCAGTGCAGAGCAGATCGTGATGATTACGTGACTGTCAATTATACAAATATTTTAAACAAGAAACAACATAATTTCTTCAAGGACTCCGGTAATGCAGCGTTCCTGAGGACGCTGGGTCTTCCTTATCAATACACCAGCACCATGCATTATGCCAGCGATGCCTTCAGCAAGGGCAGCAAGTTTGGGTCCACTGTAAGTGTCAAAAGGAAGTTTCCTGGGAAACCGGGAATAGGTGAAGGCTTTGCTCGTATAGATGTTGCAAGCATCAATCGTTATTACGAGTGCTGGAACCATTACTTGGGCGACGACATCCCCGGCTCTGTGCCCTACGCCGACTTCCACGCCTTTTTCATGAAACCAAAACGTGGACACAGGAAATCCACTAAAGCCCTCAGCACCTGGCTTAACAGTATGAGGAAGAGATACTCGCAGTGATTTATATTTTATTGTGCTCCGTTTTACATTGACTATTTATTTTTTACGAAGTGATTACCTCATTTTTTCAATGACAACAGTTTTTTTTATGTTTTTTATGTTGTGTTTTTACATAGTAGGTTTCAGAGGCACATAATGGACTTGGGGACTGAGCCCCCAAATTCGTTCAATTTACCTAAGCAAGTTCCATTCTTGATAAGCTAGTTCTTACTTTATCAAGATTGTAGTAGATTGTAGACATGTAGATTGTTTTTGGTATCAAGGTTGTATGTCAGGTGTGAGATCCTTTGAACTCGGCACACCTCAGGGAGGAGTGTTGAGACCCACCCTGTTTAATGTACTAATGAATAAGCATTGTTTAAAAAATAGTAAGACATGGGTTGACATTTAGGGGTAAGGTATGTTACATGGAGTTAATTAGGTAGTACTTAGCTAACCAGATAGTTAAACTGGTTGAGAGAGGTACAGCCTTTGACATGATTGGAAAGGTCATTCCACATTCTGAGTCCCTTGATTTGTAGAGCATTTCTAGTTTGATTAAGTCGTACTCTTGGAATATCATTTTTTTTTTAGATATATACAAGAGTTGTTACATTCTTGTACAGCCACTAGTACGCGTAGCGTTTCGGGCAGGTCCCTGGAATACGATCCCCTGTCGCGAAGAATCGTTTTTTCATCCAAGTACACATTTTACTGTTGCGTTAAACAGAGGCTACAGTTAAGGAATTGCGCCCAGTAAATCCTCCCCAGCCAGGTAAATGATATTTACCCAAACCCATGACATAGCGCTCGCGGAATGCCAGGCGAGTGTCTTACCACTACACCACGGAGACAATTTGTTTCTGGTGTGGTGCCCATGGGGCTCTGTTACAACCTTCTAAGAAGCTTTTAAGGTCAGGATTGACATTACAAATCAGAGTTTTAAATATATAGAGTACACATGAGAGGATGTGCAGTGACTTAATATCTAACATGTTCAGAGATTTGAGTAAGGGTACCGAATGCTGTCTGGGGTTGTTGGAGTTAGAGGGTGTTGATCCGGATATTTTCTTCAGAAGGTTAGATGTAACACAAATAAGTAGCAACGGTTTTAAGCCACAATATAGGATTGAGAACAGAAGATGTTTTTTTCACCCACAGGGTTATAAACTTATGGAACTACCTACCCGCTGAAGCCGTACATGCCAAAATTTAGCTGAATTTCAAAATATACCTGGAAAAGATCATCAAGGCAAATTGAGTGACCTTCGACAAGCCGCAGGCTTCCTGTCCTTGTCAAACCCACTAGGGTTATTGGCCCACAGGTAAATCAAATAAATAAGGTATGAATTATATTTAAGTTTCCCCAAGTGTAACCCAAAGAAAATGTAAACGATGTCTTGGTAGTTAAAGAGAGGGTCCGACGCCGTCACACCAACAACAAAAAATTTACGTTCCACTTTGCAAACTGCACCTACTATCAAGAAGAAGAAGAAGACGTTCCACTCCCTGGGTCGTCGTCGTCATCAAGAAAAAGCTAAATTTCCGCGCGTCAAGTTCTGATATTGGTGTAATACACACGTCTTCAACAGCCAATATTGTTAAGACGCTGGGCGAAGAGTTGTTAAGAGTGTTTGCTCGGCCTAGAGTCATCGGGAAGATTTCTGAATTTTAGAGCAACTGAACTTGGATTTTCACTGTTTGGCAAAGAATTCTGTTCGACTTCTCTGGGTTCAAGAGAACACCTGGCGTTAATATCTAGTTGGGTCACTGAGTGTCGATAGTCTTTCAGTTGATCGTCTGTTCGGGGCTCCATTGCTTTCCTCTCCAAGCATAGTATTCCTTCAGAGTACTATATGGTCGTAATGCCATTGTGCTTTCTCCTGATAATTACCTTACTTCTCCAAGTGTAACCAGACGTTCATGCAAACTGCACATACCATCAAGAAGAACCAGAAGTTGTCAGAAATTTGTCAATTTATCGCAAGTCATTATTGTTTTCTGTCAACGGTGTGGCTCATGTGGTCCATCACCATTGTAGCCACTAAATTACCATCAACCAACCAATCATTAGTGTCAACCAACCACATGCTTGTGCAATCGGCTTGAGAAAAACATTCGCAAGAACTAAACGCATAATAAACAAGAAGTCTACACATATCTCAAGATAACACCCATCACACCAAGTTTCCCTCGTGGTCTCCAAGACACCACCACTTCACACAACTCCTGCAGTCATCAGGAGAAATATCCTTCACTCAATCTACATGTGTTGTATAAAAAATGGGGTGGCGGAGAGTGCTTTGGAAGAAGCAGCCCTTCCCGGATAATTATGTTGGAGACTCTTTTCTTAGAGTCAGCAAAAAATGTGAGCAATTAAGTAGAATGAGTTGTATGAGTGATGTGCTCAGGTTTTTCTTGAGCACATCACTCAAGACAAATTTTCCTGATAGTTACCAATTAAATTAATGTATTGCAATTTGTACATAAATTTAAGAGTATGTTACAATGGTATTAAATTTATAGTGGATGATATGCTTTCACTTCTGTGTTACAGGTAAAAAACTGTCTTTATCCGAGACATTATACGGTGCAACAGCTGTCACACAGGAAATATGCAGGTAAAATATGATGTAGGCCCAGTCTCTTAGTTCATTATGCAACACTGCACATTACTCATTATGAATTAAGTTAAACTAAAGATTTAATGTAAAAAATATATATTTTTACATTTAAATATTGTATTTGTATAAAAAAAAGCCTGTAGGCCTATTAATTTTTATCCACTTAGAATTGATAATACTGTACTTTAACTGGATATGCTATACTGTGAATAGTATTCAATAGAAACTCGGTACAGTATTGTATTACAGAAAATGTTGAGCCAGTTATGGTAATTAAAATGTCCTTATTCACCAGCTACCTTGAATGAGATACATATCTAGACTATATTTAAGAGGTAGGTTCTGGTTCTGGACCTTGGTAGGCATTCACAAATCAAAAGGCCTGGTGAGGTACTTCAGGCTTGAAGCTAGTAAAGTAGGTACAGTAGCCACTGAGGGAAGCCCTCCAAGAAACTTGATATAATGAACTATAAAATGAATATCACTTGGGGAAAAATGGGGTTAGGTTCCAAGACATGACAGTGTTACACATTACAGGGGTACCTTCATTAAAATAATGTGCATGTGTGAGAGTAGGTGGGTTTGTGTGAACTTAGAAGGAAGCCAAATCCTTGGTTCTTTTTACTGGCGTGAACGTGGAAATATGCAGCGAGTGCAAGTAATTTAAATTTTTGGTTACAAAATGAAAACCATATTATGTTAAAACTGTGTTATATTAAAGTCCTCTGTAACGTATAAAAAAAAATTCGGAACTTTAGTGGAGCAGTGTAAATGTTTGAAGAGCTAGACCAGGATGGGGGGGCTACTCTGTGTTGCTACAAAGGTTAAATACAAAGATTAATCAGAGAAGTCAAGAGGATCTGACCCAGGAGAGGAAAGAGGGAAGGTAGTTTATGTGAGACCAACCAGGAGGCATGATCAGAAACCAGGTCGCAGGGACCCCTGATTCCCAAAATCAACAACAGGTAGATAGAGGTGGTAAACTGGGAAAGCTGGGAAAGACTTGTAAAATATCCTCTTGATTCGGGCGATGAGTCACAATAACGTGGCTGAAGTATGTTGACCAATCCAAACACTAGAAAATGAAGGGACGACGACATTTCGGTCCGTCCTGGACCATTCTCAAGTTGATTGTGACCATTCTCAAAATCGACTTGAGAATGGTCCAGGACGGACCGAAACGTCGTTGTCCCTTCATTTTCAAGTGTGTGGATTGGTCAACATCCTCTTGATTCTATATCCTTCATCGACACATTTCTTGATCCCTACCAGTTAAAAAAGTATTCATTCTTAATAACATGAACAAATAGGACTTTATATTTGATTAGTTTATTCTCTAGCACATACCC
The DNA here is from genome assembly GCF_040958095.1 of Procambarus clarkii. Lineage (NCBI taxonomy): Eukaryota > Metazoa > Arthropoda > Malacostraca > Decapoda > Cambaridae > Procambarus > Procambarus clarkii. The sequence goes on along the minus strand of NC_091217.1, from coordinate 4,857,248 downwards.
AAATTATCTTAAAAAGACAGTATAAACTTTGTCCATTATACAGTATATTGTATCATATTTTCATTAATGCTTTCCTTTAGTAACTATATCCATTTCTTCTAATTAATGTCATACTAAGCAGGTTATTAAATTGATGTATCCATGTCTTAGAAGCCCCACAATACAGTAGCGCCTTGATTAACGAGTTTAATCATTTTCCTCATGTGGAAAACGCGTCTTGTGAAACAACAACAAAACTGTTGTCGGAGGTGTCCGAGAACCAGTGGGAACGCTCGTTAATCGAGGGAAAGCTTGTCAGTCAAGACATTTTCTGCGAGTGACTTGCTCGTAACTGGAGCCACTCGTCACTTGAGGTTCTTCTGTATTTTGTTAAGAATACTGTACAAATTAAATGCTTGTACAATGGAGTGTTACTTGCGCATACAAATTTATTCTCGGCCCATTCCACAGCTAGAGAACTTTCGTTAAATTTCAAATGTTGCAGTTTTATGTCCAAAGTTATAATGGTTTAATTAGTGCAAATGATTGAATATGCTTTTATTCATATTTGTTATATTGTACCAAAAACACTTGCAATATTGTACAGTACATATTCAAATTAGAAGTAATATCTTGGTTAATTATTTTCACAGTGCATCTTTCAGTATTGCATTCCAGTTCTTGCAGATGCTTCAGGCTAAATTTTCCATTATTTCCCATTGTAACTGATTGAAATAATCTAATGGCCAAAACAAACTCCTTCCATTACATCTGAACTATCGGTAGACCAAGTTCTATTTAAGCGAGACTCGTCTCATTAGTATTTGGTTACTACTTAAAGGCACAATCTTTATATGAGTTTGCTTAATATGTTATTTAAGAAGCTTCTAGTTATTTAAATTCATTCGTAACTTTTAGTTCTTGACCATAGCAACATTAAGCTGAGATTGATCATTTTTTTCTTGAATTTTACTCTTTTTATGTTCTTTATCCTTGTTTTTTTGTCTTTTGTGCTCTCACAGTGGCTTTCTGGGTGATATGTATGACATTTTGAATATCCTGTGACAGTGCTAAATAGTTTATCCTGCTTGGTGCTTTCTTTTTATAATTACTTATCATCGTGGTTAGCAGTTATCTAAATAATCCATTAAATGCTAATATATACATTTTGCAGCTGCGTTGGTTTGGTGGTGATATTCTTTGGTATATCAGAAGGTAACCTGAATGCTTCAGTTGTGTTGGCACTGACAGCTTCTCTAAGTGTTATTGGTTATGTTATGACAAGAGCCCAGCTTGCTGCCTCAGGTAAGGACTCTCAAGTCACAAATTGTATGTTAACAAAATGCATAAAATAAAGGGTATTTAGTAAATTGTATCTTCACACGCTTTTCATTAATGTTGCAAAACAAATAAATCATTGCTGAATTTTTGTTAATATGTCATTAGCCCTCTCAAATATTTCACATACTGTACCCAGTATAGTAATCTGATCATATAAAATATGTCATTATCATATACAAGGATTGGCTTAAGCATGGGCCTAGTGACAAACATCACTTTGCTCACATAACCCATAACATTTTGTATACCCTACCAGAGCTGGGTAATCACTTATTAATCCTTATGCAGTGAAAATTTATACAGTACCTTGATATATCTCAGTTTGTCATTACTGTATCTAGCAGGATGATGTTTGCAGCTATCTCCATACAGTGTTTCATTAGCTTTTCACTACACTATTCAGTTACATCCTGCTCATGTGAATCCATTTGCTTAGATTGATTTTGAGTGGCGCCCTCTTGCCTCTCACAGGACTGTTGTTAAAAGCAATGGTCCACATGTCTGGACACCATGCCATCACTCTTTCCTCACATCTCATCTCCAGACTTCATATTCATTCCACGCGTTGTGTAGTCATACTAGCTTAGTGCTTCCATCTCATAATCACCTTTCCTTCTCATATGATGTAGATATAAGATTATACTCCTATAATGCATGTATATCATAATAATACCATACAGTATCTCAACGTGCCTACAGAAAATAATGTGAAATTAACAGAATTTTTAAATGTTTCAGTTAAGGATGACTTTAAGGTGGCATGTTTCTATGTAGTTTTGATCGCATGTGCTTCTCCTGTGGTCAAGACCTTGACAGGAAGTGTTGCCACGGACTCCATAAATGCCTGCACAACCTTTCTGCTGTTTTTACGACTTATAGTTCATGATTATGGGACAGCAGTTGCTATGTAAGTAGAAAAATTAAGTTTTTGTATTCTGAATGATAAAGTGTATAATTTGTAAATCATTAGTTTTCTCAGTGTAGTAAAGTATTGTTTAAAATTATGTACTGGAAAAGGTGCTGAATTGTATACAGATTACATTGAAGATTTACAAATTGAGATTGATATTCACTTGAGTAGTGCATTAATAAGATGTCAGTACCATATACAGAGTTATATACTGTATAACACCAACTAAATAATTTTGAATATATAATTTTCCTTACTAATTTTCAATATTTTCTATTGTATTTAAGCAGTTTTCATAGCATGGCCCCACTTGTTTTCCCAGCCAGGGCCAGGGGAGGTCTACTTAAGACACTGTTCACACACTGACTTTTGTTGCCTCTGTTTTACCTAGCAGCAAATAGGTACCTGGTATTATAACATGTGGACTACTAACAGTAGTTTTCATATACAGAGAATTTTTTTTTGATTATCACATTTAGGTACATCTGCATTTGTGCAGCTACCCTAGATTATATGAAGGGGCATACAGTGTGTAAGAAAATAGCTACGTGATGCTATAATCCCCATCACACAGGATGGTTAATCATACAAAGGCATGTGATAAGTAGGCGGCACTGGCAAACTGAGGTGCATTACGAGGATATCATCATGAACACAAAAGTGAATAAGGATGCAGTGATACTAAAAGTCCCCATCTCACAGGATGGTTGGTCATACAGGGCCATATGTTCAGTAGCCTGCACTGGCAAATTTTGGGTGCATTATGAGGATAGCCTCAAGAACACAAGAGTGAATAAAATAATTGCAATTCTCAAGGCACTTCGTGCCAACGGGTCTGAATAGTCTGATAACTGGGCATTTGGTGATGTAATGTGCAAGACAGAATTTACATTATCGTGATATATAGGTGAGAAAATCCACAGGAGCTGTGATGAGGATTGAATCCTATGCGTTGGGTGTTCCCAGATGCATACTTTTGATGACTGTGCTACAACATGGTCGATCCACCATGTTGTCTTGGTGTCTACGTGTCTACTCCACAACCATGTCATGGTGTAGTCATCAAGAGCGTGCATCTGAGAATACCCAGTGTATAGGTTCGAATCCTCATCATGGCTCCTGTGGATTTCTGAGTAATCTTCGTTGTAATAATTAGCAGTCTTGGTACTCTAATTTATGCTTGCAAGAAGAGTTTGAGTTATGATTCTTTTCTTTGTATCATAGTGAGCAAGTACACTCAATGGGGGTTTGAGCTAGACTCGTCATTGTCACCTTTCCTTAGATATGTGAGAGGACTACTTTCAAGGATACCTATCATAGTGGGAAGAAGAGTAACTAGAGCCTAGCATGTGATTTGAGTCATGGGTAGATCATACTGTTGCTGGGTTTGAGAGCATATGAGAACCATGCTAAAAAATTAACATTTCACTAAGCTGAATTCTCTATATTGTGTACAATATTTCTGTTTTTCTAATAGTGTTAATCCGACTGTCTCGCACAACGTTGGAGTGTTTGCATCAGTTTGCTTGGCTTCCAGACTGGATAATGACCGTGATGTCTTTACTCTAATGACAGTAGCTGTAGCACTCTTTGCTCTTTTTCCGAGCTTCAGACGATACTGCCGGGTAAGTCAGCGTTTTGCCTATCACAAAATGTGTATTTTGAACAGCTGCATATTTAATACTGCTGTTGATATCTGTGTAACATGCAGTATCACCTGTTAATATAGTCTCTTACATGCTGTATTATTTAGGTAGTCCCAGTAGGAATGCCTTGTGATTTTGTCAGGTTTATTTTTTTCTCTTTACCAAGTTTGCATTCATTATCTTAAGGATGCCTTATCATTTAAGTGGCCTGGTGATGGTGCACTGAAATTTCCTCAAACACACTCAATTTTTTTTTAGTAATATCTTCATGGTAAATGCTCTAACTTTTCCTAATGGATCAACATCATACCATGAACAGAAAAAAAGTTAAAAAATAATATAGAACAAAAATTCACAGTTTCAAATTTGGTGTCAAAATATTAATATGTAACCAATTGTTATTTTAATCATTATGGTCTCAGAATGACATACAACGTTCATGTTTCGTGTATCAATATATTATATGAATATACAATGAGAGAATAGTTAATATGAGAGTATAGTTTACTGTAAAACATTCTTTCAATGTTGCCATCCAAATATGGGAAAAATTTAGACCCCCAAAAATTATAACTCCAAACGTTATGGCTTTATGACTAAATGACAATAACAACACCTTAGAGTGAAGAACTTTGCACATAATATTTAAAAATGGTGAGAATCGGTCACAAACTGAATTTTTGACAGTGTCTCAAAGTTGAAAATTCTGTTCATGGAGAAAAATGAAGTTAAAGTTCACAACAATGTATATAGTACTTCAAATTTATGACATGTCTTGTAAGTTTTAATTAAGATTGCTCGGCATTCGTACTCAAATATGTGAAAGTTGTTGGTCAATATGTTTTGAAATGGTCAAGAAAAAATACCCCCCCCCCCAAAAAAAAAAATAAATAGGGATATGTTAGGGATAACTGTAAAACACACTGGGCCCTTCATATGTCTAACAGTAGGTTGGACATGTATATGAATGAGATTGGATGGATATAAATAGGAGCTGCCTCGTATGGGCCACTAGGCCTTCTGCAGTTACAGTATCTTCATTCTTATGTTCTTATATGAAACATACATATTGCAGTAACTTTATTGCCCATATATATAAGTGATAAGGCACTCATATGGTGCTCATTCATCAATATAACCTAAATAGACAAAGAGAATAGTTTAAAATTTGTAAATAAATTGGCCCAAAAAAAATGTCATAACTTCTGCCACCTGTGGCTGATTAATTAACATGTTGACCAATTTCGTTCTAACTTCACATGCTTAGTGCCGGATATGCATTTTCCGAGATGTAGAAGTTACAACAAAATCCACATAGAAACAAAGGAGAGAAAAATCACACAAAAAAGAGTGGTTGTCAGCTTTTCATACAAAGGGACATAAGAAATGTTGCCATTGGGCAATGTATTTATATGATATATAATAAAAAACAGCATATTAACATACTAACTCATTATTATGTGTGAAATCTGACCCTCCAGGTGGCACCAGCTGCATATCCACTTTGTATACCCTTCTTACTACTTTTCTTCTTTGTGTGTCGAACAGGTGCTTCCATCTCTTTATCACTGATTGCCAGTAAATAGGTGGTGTTATCGTTATTATCAGTACCGGTTGCTGCCCATCGCGCATGCATTTATTTTTTTTAAATTTGTAAAAAAAATCCATTGCTTAACATAATGGGAGGAAATTTTCATGACACTGATGCCAAATAACAGGAGGTTTGTTTAAAAATTTTCACTGTATTTCATATTTGGAAAAGTCTCTTCAGTCACCGGGCCCCTTAAGGGTGCCTCATCATACTACTGTACTGTACCTTCAACTTTAAAATATGTAAGTTTGTATACAAAAATATGTGGATGCTATTGCAATTGAAAAATGTATTTCAATAGTGCCTTTTTCATTTCTGAACAAGACTTCCCCTCCCCTTTAGTTGCTCCCCAAACCACCAGTTAAGATCCAGTCAGGACACTGCAATTAGAATTACAGTATTGGTACTGCCAATTGCTGTTCTAGCTACTAGCGTGAAGTTCTATTCTGTTCTATGTCTGTTCTAGTGTGAAAGTGTTAATAATTATCACTTTCGCACGTTCGTGCTGCTCTAGAGCGCCACCAATTTTTCTCTTGAAACCGCATAACTGACACGCTCATGAGTCATGAGAAAAAATATTTCTATAAAATCCATTTTTTATCCGATCGACTTGGGAATAGTTTCAAAATACACGCCACGACATTCCCGTTCTCCCCAAATAAAATCGGTTTACAACAAGTCTAAACTTGATAAACTTAAAAAGAGTAGAAACATTTCGTCGCTGTTTGGCGCTCACGGCTAGTGATCGACGTAGTTCTTTATTTGATGCTGGTCTAACTCATGCTTTGGTGACATTTTATACTTATGTTCTTCTAGAACATTCTATTGTGAACACATTGCTACAAAAATGAAATATGTACATAAAAAATTAAGGTCAGAACAGTGAAAAGAGTAAACACTTTTCAGTGTTGCCGCTCGATCGCCTGAAACGCTGCGCACACAAGGGGGCATGCTGTCTCTCTCTCCGGAGTCGCTGCTGTCCTGCCTTCAGCTGGTCTGAGGGGGTTCCCGTGCCTCCCCGTGCCCACGCTTGATGTGTTCACAGACGCATCGTCTCTCGGCTGGGGTTTTGTGACCAGTGCTTACCAGGCCGGCCGGGGGCAGTGGGGTCTGTCTGGAGCAGGAGTTCGCGGCGGTTTGGCTGCCGCTTTGGAGAGTTTGAGTTGCTTGGTGCGTTATGATCCGGCACCATTCTGACTGCTCTCCGGTGGCTCATTGTCTGAACCGTGGGGTTCTCTTCGGTCTTTGTCTCTTTGGGACTGGTCGCTTCAAGTGGCTCATCTGCTGAGTTTTTGGGGTTTGGCTCTCCGGGTTGCTCATATCCAGGGAATGTCCAATGTCCTGGTAGGTGGCCTGTCCTGGTTCATTCCCCTATCCACGGACTGGACAATCGACGCCGACTCGTTCTGTTCACTCTTCCGGATGTATGGGTGCACAGAGGTGGGTCTCTTCGTGTCTATGGGGTCAAGGCATCTTACGGTGTATGAGGCGCCTTCCCCGCCTGCGAGGCCATCGGGGTGTAGTTACCTGTACCTCTTCCCTCTGGTTTAGCTGTTGCTTCAGGTCCTGGGGCCAGATTCACGAAGCAGTTAAGCAAGTACTTACAAACGTGTACATCTTTCCTCAATCTTTGATGGCTTTGGTTACATTTATTAAACAGTTTATAAGCATGAGAACTTCCCAGTCAACTGTTGTTATTGTTATAAACAGCCTCCTGGTGCTTCGGAGCTCATTAACTGTTTAATAATTGTAAACAAAGTCGCCAAAAATTGAGAAAAGCTGTACAGGTTCATAAGTGCTTGCATAACTGCTTCGTGAATCTGGTCCCTGGTCCTTTGGAGACTTCCCAGGGGAGAGTAGTCCTGTTGGCTCCTTGGTGACCATCCCAGCTTTGGTTTCAGGCTCTGCTTGCTCGGTTTCCGAACCCGGGGATTTTTCCACGGCTGCGCCTCTTTCAGCAGGTCAGTCCGGTCTGGCAAGTAGCTGGTTTGGTCTGGTCTTTTGACACGGCGGTTCTCACCATCTTTATGATGGTCAGGTAACTTCGTTGTCACCTGACCATCGTAAAGTGTCCCACTTGGAGGCTTCGCCTTGGTGGCAGTACAGTACTTAGTTTCCTTGCGGTCCTTTCGTCCCTTTTTGTCTCATAAATTGTCTTCGGTTTCTGCTTGGGTTATTTTGTCCTTTCTCTCTTGGCTGTTTCAGGACTGTCATTTTATGCCAAATATTGTCTTCTCAGATCGTGCGGAGCTCGTGGGCCGCTTCGGCTTGTGTTAGGGGTGGGTGTCTCTTTTGCTCTGTTCCACAAGATTTTTCGTGCATTGTTCAACCTCCGGCCTGCTCATGCACCGCCTGAGCCATCATGTTCATTGGATTGGGTGTTTCCTTTCCTTCATCTCCTCGGTTTGTGGTGGCCCCTTCGGTTCAGGTTTGTTTTGCTTAGGTTCTTTTCTTGTTGGCTTTGGCCTCTGGGGGTCGGGTGAGGGGGTGCTTCTTGTTCTTCTCCGGCATGGGGGGGTTTCTGCTCTTTCAGTCCTAGTTGTAGGTGTGTACGTTTGCGGCCATCTCCTCCTTTTCTGGCAAAGGTTGGGCAGCTGCTTTCCGGGGGGTTCTTGGGTTGTTGATGCTTGGTTGGTTCGGCGCATCATGTGTTGTCTGGTTGCGGTTTTTCGGTGTTACTTGCGCTTCACGGCCTCAGTGTCCGTGGATACAATTTTTGTTGACCCAGTTTCCCTTCTTCATTGTTCCAGGGCTAGGGTCTCCCAGAATTAGAACTCCATCCGAAGAACTGTTGCCATGGTCTAATACTTGCATATCAGCCTGGTAAGCTCCAGGGAGCCTCCGGGACTCACCCAGAAAATGGTGTTTCATTACATTCAATGCTGGTTTTTTGTTTTGGGTCTGGGGCAGGATTAGTTGGTGTGTAACTGACTCACCGCAGATGTAAACTGTGTATTAGAGACTGTTGTAGGCCACTTCTTGAATCACTTGTGATGTAAAAAGATTATTGATATACTGTATGTACATGTATGTGTGTAGAAGAATAAGAAAATTGTGTAACTAGCTTCACAAAATAATTACTTGCTTAGCTAAATGAATTATGGGGTTCAGTTCCTAAACCCATTGTGGTCTTTTGTAACCCTTTCCACCACTGCCCATGGGATGGGCATGTGGTGCATATTAAATGACTAAACTAACAAACATACATTCCCTAGCATGCATTTAATCCTATATTCTAATAAACAAGTCTCACTGTATTTGTTATTCGGCTGTTCAGAGTTAAGACATTGCACTGTATGCAGCATTGACGAGTTCTCCATTCTCCATGTTAATAATGCATTTTACCATGAAGTTTTTAGTTTCCAAATTTTATTTGGCTTGTTTTTAATCTTCGAAAGTATTTTTCTACATATAGTATAATACTATTATCTTCATTATTATGTTTTTATGATATGACATGGAACTTGTATTAGACTTGCCTGTTATGGCTGAAGTATGGTATAATTAAGTACAGTACAGTTATGGGAAAAATAGGCTAATTTCAGATGCTTTAAAAATCAATTACAGTATATAGCAATATTTGCTGGAAATCTGGGTGTTTGCTTGTACATGAGGAGTGTTCTTAGCAATATTTTTCTTGTCTGAAACTAAGGGTGAATGAACAAATTCTGTGTGTAGTGTAGTGTTCTAAGAATGAATAATGCTTTACAGGATCACCTTGGGAGAGGTTGTGACCTTCTAACAACTATAGCAGTGGTGCTATTTACCACCATTGGCACTCTTCTCTTCGCTCCACACCTCCATCTCGTCTTCGTTTTAGCGTTGTTAATTTGTAACTTTTTCGTACCAGCTCTTTTTGTCTACTTCCAGAGTTATAAACAGTAAGTATATTATTCTCAAATATACAGTATTGCTGTAGCAGATTAAATGTAAAATGTCTTTAGTTCTGTACAATACCTGGAAGTACAGTGCATGAAAATATGAACAATAACTCTTGTTAATATTTTTTATTATAAATATAACGTGTATTATAAATGAAGGAAATGGAGAGGTGTTCTAAGGATTTACACTAGGTACTGAAATGCTTATTATGTACTAAGTAAAATAACAAGGGTAGCAAGAATTATTGTGCCAGTAAAAAGAGGAACTGTCCTTTCGCTGGTAGTTATCTTCATTTGCTCTGTCTGCTGTTGTATGCTTGTAACAGTATACTCATAATAATGCATTAATTGTGTATGATTGTGTGTGTATCTGTTGGTCCTGTGATCTTAATTTCTGTTACCTTTATTATTCTTAATTAATTGGAAATGTGCAACTACTTCTATTTTTTGTACACATGAAGTTGAGAGTAAAGAGTGTGGGAATGAAAATAAACGACTTGGTTAAAAAAAATATAATTTGATAAGATATACAGTAGTCAGAGGACTGTATGAATGATTGGTGGTGCCAACCAATATGTATGGATGTGAGATGCTGCTCTAGTATTAATGGGGTATAAATTTAGAATCTTAGAAACACACTTGGTATTAGGAAAATAAATAGAATAAATAATTAAAACATCATTGAAAGAAGTAGAGATGAGAAGAGTTAATGTGCTTGTACTGTGTAGCACAACTGAAAAGGAGCACTGTAAGCGTCATCTTATGAAGCGATGGGATGCTGGTATGGATCATTTTCTTGAATGTGATTTTTTTTCTCTGTGAGGCTATGTAGTGCTAATGATATTGTGAAAACGCAAGTTTCTTCTCCAGGCTGATGCCTCCCCATCATATGAAAGTGAGAAGTGGGGTAATGATGATTTTTTGTTATTATGAAAATTGGTTACTACATCTCTAATTTAACAAGCAGTCATACCTGATTTACTTAATACTGCCTTAATCAATATTGTTGCCTTTACACTTTTGCAAATGCAAAAGCATTGTGCATTAGGCCTCAAGAACAGAAATGAGACAAGAAGAACCCATACGCTATACAGTCAAGCTTGACTTGTATATTTTAAAGTTTGAGAATTTTTTATATTTTTTTAGATATCAGATGGTGTGTATTTTTTGTTACATCCCAAAGAAAAGTTCTATGGTAGCTAAGGGTGTCAAGGATACAGAAAAGAGGCTTACTTGTTCAGCACTAACTAGGTAGTAGCACTAATCATTATTTTTACAAGCATTGTGTAAAGGAGTATGCTTTTAAGATAGTGCATTAATGTATTTCACTACTAATCATGCAACATTCACATGCCAGTATAGTCTTTTTTTTTTTATTCTACCAGAAATATATATGGACCTTGGGATGAGGCACAAATCGAAGATAGAGAATCACCATTGTAACGTGTAAGTTGACTAATTTTTTATTATTTTCAAACTATTAAATCATTAAATAGATTTTGTTATGCAATATACTGTATTATTGTTTGGGCATGCAAGCCCCAAGAATATTGGTAAATTCTCAAGAATGTTATGCTGCTTGCATGTACTGTTCATTGTTGTCCTTTGAACATTGTTGTACTTGACTTTTTTAGAAATATTAAAGTAATTTAACATATTGCAGTAGTTTGAAATATAAATCAGGTCAATATAAATCAAACCATTTATATTTATTTATTTATTTATTTATTTATATATTTATTTATTTAACCATTTATCAAACCAATATCAATATAAATCAAACCATTAACATATGTTAAAATATATCTTTATTGAAGTAATTGTGGAATTTATATACTGTATATGACTATAAATACTGTATAAAATAAGTGTGAGAGTTCCCTTTAGAATTTGACAATCAAAACAAGTGGCATTTAGTAAAGTTTACTGCTTTGAAAAAATTAAACATGGATGTAAAATAATTATTATTATAAAACCTTTGAAGCATAGTACCTGTACAGTACATTTGTTTAGTGTGTGCGTATACTTAAATATATATATATACACAAATATATTTATAGTGTTTATATAGTCATATACTGTATAAATTTACATATAATACAGTATGTGCAGGGATGGATAGCCCTATAGCTGTTTAAGCCTAAGGCCTGGGGTTCATGGGAGCTCACCACAATTGGGTGTAAATAAATTCTAAATCATCATTATATTATTTGACAAGATATAGTAGTAGAGTAGAGATATAATCAAGAGAAAATTCAAAATTGACATTTGTGACATTTTTGACTTGCAAAGTCATAATTTCCTGAGAGTAAAGTTTACACAACTGCTCTGACTCAATGTACATCAAGGAAAGGTAGTCTGTTGATCTGACATTTAGGGATTATAATCAAGCAAATATAGTGTCAGCTTGATAATGATAGGATGGATTATGAGAATACTCAAATTCAAGGATCCCGTCACAATGCTCACTCACTTCCCCATTCAGAGCAAGAGAGAGTGCTGAAATAGGGGAAATACAGAGAACATACATGGTACTCACACAGACACGATAAAGCACCTAAATAATTGGGATCATATCAAAGCTCTCCAAATGTAGTATTTCGAAAGGAGATGAGAGAGGTATCTCATAAAATTTACATGGAAAATACTTGAAGATCAAGTCTCAATTTTGCACAGTAAAATAACAATGTACTGGAAGAAATGATACGGCAGGAAATGCAGAATAGATCCAGTGAAGAGTAGAGGTGCCATAGGTGCCACACTCAGAGAATACTGTATGAATATTAGAGGTCCACAGCTGTTGAGTATCCTCACAGCAAGCGTAAGAAATATTGCCAGAACACAAGAACAAGCAAAAATTTAAGTTTCCTGCAAGAAGTGCCTTGCCAACCAGGTTGTACTTGATATGTGGGCCTGTGGGCTGCTGCAAGCAACAGTCTGTTAGACAAAACTGACAAATCAAGTTAGCCAACATGTACCACTTAAACACACAGGGACTGCCTCCATGTACCATATGAACTTAGAGGCACACTATTTTTAGTATACAAATTGCTTAGAAATGGTCACTGAATAATTGAAAAGGGGCCCACCCAGAATCCAGACTTGAGGACTGTGGTTACCTTAATCTGCCTCTGAGTATATGTATATACATACAAAAAAGGAACAATGGGTTGTATTTGTACACAATTTGGTGAATGATTAGCACATTCTTGTAAAGCCACCAACTCAAATAAGAAAATGATGAAATTTTCTTTTCAGGAAAGAAAATGTGAATGACCAATAAATTATTATTTTATTCAAGTGTTTTATTCATACTTCTTGCTTAGATATTCCCCACTTTGCTTCAAAGATGGTGGATGATAATTATAGTCCTGTTTTTTATGTTCTCTTCATCTTACCCTGAGTTTACTTCTTCTTGTCCTTTTTTCTGACTGTAAAAAATAATTTCAGATCTGATGTAAGAGGAATAAAACTTTTCATATGTAAGTCTCACTCCCTCACAGCACAGTAACCAGATTCTTATCTGAACTATACTTGACTACTGTATTAAATAATGAACAAAATAGGTGAACATTGATGTCAGGATGTGTATAATGCTATTGAACAGGAACCACAACTTCAGGGTTGCCAAGTTATCCTGCAGAACACTGAAGAATGCTCCCAAAGAGTGATAAGTCTGAGGGAACAGTTTGTGGGCAAAAGCCATTACAGAAAGAGCAGTGTTCAAATTGAAAAAAGCATCTGTAGAAACCCGTCTGATGAAATTGAAAGACCCTTTTCTTCACAATGTTTGCTGGTGATTTTTTCAGGTATTGTAAGGGGGGGATTAGCATGTACATTTAAACTCCAATTAATTTTATTTTCTGAGTTAATACATTCATTTTTTCTAAGGTACAGTAAGTTCTCAATGTTTTCTCGGACAGGATGGTGCCACGTTCAAGCAGATTGAGAAAATCAACTGGAGCTCTTGGGCAACTCAGACCAGCGACCAATGAACTGCCAGCCGCAACCTCCACCACTGTACCACCCTGACCTATCTAAGAGTCACCTAAGAGCTTTAGTTGATTTTCTCATATATATATGTCACGTTAATGTGATTTCTGTGTTCAAGCAGATTGACGTACAGGTGTGCTAACACTGACGCCACATGATACTTTCCAAGCAGTCCATGAATTTAAAAAGGTATGGATGCACAAGATTTTTAATCCAGGCCAGAGGGGAGGGAATTATCAAGGGAAAGCACCAAGCCATTACAACTGTATAGCACTTGGAAGGGATCAGGATAAGGATTTGGGATGGTACGGGGGAAAGCAATGGTGTCCAACCACTTGGACGGTCGGGGATTGAACGCTGACCTGCCTGAAGCGAGATCATTGCTGTACCATCCAGCTTAAGTGGTTGGATAATCCAAGCCAGAATAATCAACTGAGATCAATTCATAAATACTAAAACCTTTCTGAACCCTCCCATGACCTCACTAGTGACCACCAGCAAGGACTCTTGCTAATGAGCAGTTGGCTAAATTGACTGCCTAAACCAGACACTCACTTGCCACTGGCTACTTCAACTTTTCCAGAGATATCAAGTTAATTGTTAGGAAATACAACTTAAGAGTGAGTGATGTAAGTAATGGTGTAGCAGGTCTACAGTATAAAGCAAAACAACCATGCAGCAGAGAAAGCAGGGAGAATCCCCTAGCTGGATATTTGGAATTATGAAGGAACTGTTACAAAGAGATGGCTTTCTAACAGACATTTTGAATCCTACTGAAGTAACATCTATGTTGTATGAACTGTGTGGTTGGAGGGATTTTGATCCAGGGTAGCCTAAGAATCTGTTGATGGAGAATACGAACATTTTTATATAATTTAATAGGATGATTAGTTTAGGTTCTTTAAATTTTCTACACACCATCCTGATTTTGTTATATAAATTGTGCCAATATGTATTTTACTGCTGTGATGGCAAACTACTTTCTTTTTCCAATATAAAATATATATCACCTTACAAATTGTAAGCTAAATATTGCTTACTCTATTCCAAAAATACACACACCCCGTTTAGTCCAGCCATTATTGTAATGATTTGTACAAGTTTTCATAGACATAGTTTCTAATTCTGAATTTGACAATTGTAATGGTTTTTAAATCACTAGTAAATGTAGTTTCTAAATCTTGAATATATAATTATAGAAAAAAAGGGGGGTGGTAGGAGAAGCGAACACTCTTACATATTCAGAGTTAAATGGCAAGTTTTTCTCCGAATGCTCTGTGTTCCCTTCTCTGAGGCTGTTGGTCCCTATAATTGCACCAGAGGTGGTACCCCCCTATATATAATTATAGATATTGCTGTACATGTTATGCTAATATTATGACTAAGGTAAATAATTTACTGTAAATTTGTGTAAACTAACCCAACTTTAAATGTCCAAACATTTATGAATAAAGTGTTTGAATTTAAATTTTGAATGTATTTATAATGCCCAAACCACACCTCAGAAGATGAGGAGATGACAACGTTTCGGTCCGTCCTGGACCATTATCAAGTCGATTGTGACAATTGACTTGATAAAAGTCCAAGAAGACAGACCGAAACGTCATCTCATCTTCTGGTGTGTGGTTTGATCATCATGTATAATATATAATGCATTATATATTATATACGTAGCACACTGCAGACTTGGCACATTATATATTATATATGTGCTACGTCCATAATTTTAGGTATCTAATATTACACTGTATTGAGAGCTGTAACCTACCGCAGTTCTGAAAGTCTTCCATTTATCTTTACATTGTTGATGTAATTTTTTTAACTGTTCAGGTATAGGGGGACTGTGATTCCAAAGTACAGTATTTGAAGAGAAGACAAAACCTATTTGAAGGTTATCAAGCTATTGTTTTTGCAGTCTCTTGTGATTACCAATTTATTTGTTGAAGACCTTAGTTTTTTCAGTGTTGATTGATTGATGAAGATTAAGCCACCTAATAGGTGGCATAGGCATTGTCTGAATAGCCCGTAATTTCACCGTTGATTATAAGACCAAGGCTTTCCCAAGCCTTGGTCACGATTAAGATTCCTTCTTGATGAGTGCCTAGTTGCATTAATTTAGTTTCACTTTCATAGCCTTGAAACACTTGTGGACTCTGATACACTGAAGCACCATGACCAAACTGCCACAAGCATTGCACTCTGAAGGGGCTGAGATTATCTCGTCAGTATAACATCTGAGTTGTCCTAAAAGTACCGAGGTTGGGAGGTTTTTAATATCAAAGATAAATTTTTTCAGTACTGTATTAAGATATCCAGTTCATTTCCTGCAAGAGGGCACGTATATGAACCAACCGTGGAATTTGGAATTTAAATTTTGAAATGTCATACACCTTATGAAATTATTCTTCATTTACATGAGCTATCCACCACCTGTGGCTCTCACCTTGTGCCATACATAATCAAGACTTGCACCACGAGCACTCTTGCCTCGTTGCACCTTGAGAATGATTCTTCCTTTCTCATTACTTCCTTGCAACTCTGATGACCACTATATAAATATTTGATGGACTTCATCAAATAAAGGCTAACTACAAGTTATATAAAACATATACATGTATTGAAAAAGCCAGCAGTAAACCTGGGATGGCGGCCAGGCAGTAGTAAAGCATATTGTTAAACAATAGGTAATGCATTTAAACAGGTTAGAGATGGCAGACGTAAATAAGGATATGACTAGTTGCTATAAATGAAGCGAAGTGTTCTAGTGGTGGTCCAAGGCAGTGATTTGAGAGGTCGATTCGATTTATGTATACTGTATTGACTTGTGTGAACGGCTGCACAGTGAGTACTGGAGAATATAATTTAGAGAGAGGAGAAGTATCCAGGCTTGACCCAGCTAACACATGTAGGTGGCCTGGGTAATAAAAGGAAAGCATTTACTGACACGAGGGTACTGTACTCATCTAGTTGTGTTTGTGGGGGTTGAGCTCTGGCTCTTTGGTCCTGCCTCTCGACTGTCAATCAACTGATGTACAGATTCCTGAGCCTACTGGGCTCTATCATATCTACATTTGAAACTGTGTATGGAGTCAGCCTCCACCACATCACTGCCTAATGCATTCCATCTGTTAACTACTCTGACACTGAAGAAGTTCTTTCTAACATCCCTGTGGCTCATTTGGGTACTCAGTTTCCACCTGTGTCCCCTTGTTCGCGTACCACCCGTGTTAAACAATTTATCTTTATCTACCCTGTCAATTCCTCTGAGAATTTTGTAGGTAGTGACCATGTCTCCCCTTACTCTTCTGTCTTTCAGTGTCATGAGGTGCATTTCCTGCAGCCTTTCTTCGTAACTCATGCCTCTTAGTTCTGTGACTAGCCCAGTGGCATATCTCTAAACTTTTTCAAGCTTCGCCTTGTACTTGACAAGGTATGGGCTCCATGCTAGGCTGCATACTCCAGGATTGGTCTTACATATGTGGTATACAAGGTTCTTAATGATTCCTTACACAGGTTCCTGAAGGCAGTTCTGATGCTAGCCAGCCTCGCATATGCCGCAGATGTTATTCTTTTGATGTGGGCTTCAGGAGACAGGTTTGGTATGTTAACAGCTCCTAGATCTTTCTCTCTGTCCGTTTCATGAAGGACTTCATCTCCCATTCTGTATCCTGTGTCTGGCCTCCTGTTTCCACTGCCTAGTTTCATTACCTTACATTTACTTAGGTTGAACTTTTGTAGCCATTTGTTGGACCATTCATTTAGTCTGTCTAGATCATCTTGTAGCCTCATACTATCTTCCTCCATCTTAATCCTCCTCATAATTTTTGCATCATCAGCAAACAATGAGAGGAATGATTCTATACCATCTGGAAGATCATTTACAAATATATAAGAAACAGTATGGGTCCAAGGACTGAACCCTGCAGGACTCCACTGGTGACGTCTTGCCAATCTGAGACCTCAACCCTCACAGTGACTTGCTCTCTTCTGTTACTTAGGTACTCCCTTATCCAATGGAGTACCTTCCCTTTCACTCCTGCCTGCATCTCTAGCTTTCGCATTAGTCTCTGGTGTGGTACTGTGTCAAAGGCTTTCTGGCAATCCATAAATATGCAGTCTGCCCACTCCTCTCTTTGTCTGATTCTTGTTGTCTGATCGTAGAATTCAG
The DNA here is from genome assembly GCF_040958095.1 of Procambarus clarkii. NCBI lineage: Eukaryota > Metazoa > Arthropoda > Malacostraca > Decapoda > Cambaridae > Procambarus > Procambarus clarkii. Next base: position 4,839,739 of record NC_091217.1, on the reverse strand, counting down.
TTAATCCTGTGAGGCATGACTTGCCATCCCTGAAACCATGTTGGTGTTGTCACAAAGTTCCTTCACTCCAGATGTTCCACTAGCTTTTTTCACGCAATTTTCTCCAATAGCTTGCATGGTATGCAATTAGAGCAAATTGTGCGAAAAAAAGCTAGTGGAACACTGTGTTTGCACAGCTAGGGAAACTTTGTTAATAGTACATAATCTCGTCAGCTATTTAGCTATGAATATTTTTTGGTCATCATTCCATCAGGGGAGGGTGGATGTGTGTGTTCGATTAATTATTCATAGATTGTGATGAGGGATTGTGTAGTGAAGTGAAACGGTTATGATGATTTTCTGCATCATCCAAGTGTGTCGTTGAGGTTTTAGTTTAGTTAATTTATTCTGCACCACATACCCATCCTGAGGGCGGTAGTGGGAAAGATTAGCCACATCATGGGCAAGGAAACTGAACCCCCGAAAAGTAATTTGGTTATGCAAGTTACATAGTTCAATGTATACATCAACAATGTGCCCAAGAAGGACCACAAGAGTTTCTAAAGTAAGCAATTTACATTTGCGGTGAGCTAGTTAAACATAATTTGATTAGGTTGCAGACGAGTAGTCACAATAACGTGGCTGAAACATGTCGACCAAACCACACTTGTTAATTTTGTGGCTCACAGGACTTTCTACACACTAGAAAGTGAAGGGACAACGACGCTTCGGTCCGTCCAGGACCATTCTCGAGTCGATTGTGATTAGATTTGATCAGCTTATGCGCTTTACACTTATCCTATAGGCGTGATGGAAAACCTGCACTATTTACACTCAACAGTACCAAATTTTGCGATGGCTAAGATTTCCTGGTAATATATCATCTCGAATGAAGTACTTGAACATTTGTGATAGTTCAATATCTAAATTCTAGTAGAGGAAAGTCACATGATTGGCCTTGATATTAAGCGTGTTCTTGTAAGGCTCGGTGAGATCTGAATCCAAATTACTTGCATACCATTCTGTTCCTTGTGTTGTCAGAGTATATGATTAATTAGAAATTAAAACACTTTGTGGCATGTCTAGTAAGCTAATTGTCTATCATTTTTGGGGTAATCGAGAGCGAAGCTAAATACCATCCAGATGTTCCTGCCTAAACTTCTCAGACTGTCGCTGAAGGTTCAAGTTTGCTGTCACTCAGAAGTTAGTTTGCTAAGTTCGATTGTATTGTCTGAAGGGTGTCTCAGCTCGTCACTAGTACGAGATGTGGTGCCCAGGCTGTGGATGGTGTGGATTACAGATATCTTGCTAGTGTTGTTTGAAGATTTGTACTTCTTTTGTTTGGATCAGAATGGGTGAACATTGGTGACGTGTAGTTTGGTTGTAAATCGTTCATATAGTTGCTGAGGCGCTGGAGAAGCTGCAGGGCGTGGTTGCATAATTGTATAGCACGCAGGTCATCGCAACATTTCGGAACATTAAAGATAAACGAATATAATGATTATTTTCTTACAAGCTTAACGAACTTTTTTTTATATAGTGAGGGTTAGACCTAATCGACGTTCTTTTCAAATTTTGAAAACTATAATTTAGCCATTAACGATACACAGATTTATTAAACACACGGGGTGTTAATTATAATGATAAGAATATTGTTAATAACTGACTTCAGCAGACTGGGGCAGTGAAGACCAGCACCGACATTTGTCTGTCTCTTCCTCTGTTTCCATTAAAAGACTTGATAATGGTCCAGGACGGACCGAAACGTCGTCGTTTCTTTATTTCCTGATATGTGGTTTGGTCATCACCGATTGAGCTCAGTTCTGGGTACTCTTCCGCCAGGCTCTTACACACATCTCTCCAAGTGAGTATTGGCCCATGTTTGCTTCTCAATATTTCCTTTTCGCTCTATTATCAGTGTGCACCATTGACTTCTTACACAACCACAGGCTCCAAGTTTGTTACGTTGTGTGGCAGTTGAGTTACGTACTGTAGTCAGGTGTAGTAGTTTGTTCTCGCTTGCCTTGCTTTCTCTGGGATATTTGCCAAAACTGCCCACCTTCATCTCCACTACAGATGCTCACGAGATTAAACTTTTTTTTTTGTTTGTTTCCCGCCAGGAAGGTTTTTTTGCACTTTATTTTATAAAAGTTCTAATATTATTAGTAAATAATAAAAGGATGAAAATATTAACAATTTAACATTCAATTATTTAGCAAATATGTTCTTGACTTCTTAGGTTATAATTAGAAGTTATGTTTTTCATACGGCTTTTGCCAAATGCTTTGTTGGTACGTAATAAATTTCCCTGGACATATACCATACCCACGAGTATGTTAACCAGCCCCCTACCTAATGCATGGCAACCCGGGTTGCCATGTATGGCATGGCAACCCGGATTTAAACGGGACCAGCCTAGTTTCCGGACAACCGGTGTTTTCTTAATTGTTACATATGGTTACCGTATAATATTTTTATCTTGGTTAAATACAAGGTATTAAATTAATCCTTAATCCACTATCCTCCACGAAACGCTGTGCGTGTCAGTAGCTTTGCAAGAATACTCAAATCCCAGTGTATGTACTTTCTCAAACCACTGTACCTTCTTGTGTATAAAAAAATAAATAAATACAATTAATAAATTAATTAAAAACAGTCACCGCGAGGTTTAACGCCATGTTAGGAGTCTGTCGCTTTGTAAGTCTGAACTTACAGGAGGTTTTTATGATTATAGAGTGACAGGAGATTGATGGATGAAGATTAAGCCACGCAAGAGGTGGCACGGGCATGAATAGCCCTTAACAGGAGGAGACGGGTCGAGGAAAGATATATATAAGGGGCGAAGAGAAGAGATAATATACACCATTTGGTCACCATTTGGTCCGGGAGACATCTCCCGTCACGCAGGGTGCAGTTGCGCCTCCACAGATCTCCAGTATCATCTTTTGATGCCGGTAATGGCTCAAAAGGGCCACCACTTACGGGCTATTCATGCCCGTGCCACGTCTTGGGTGGCTTAATCTTCGTCAATCAATCAGAGATAATATAGGCACCGCTCCTGTGCCAGGTAAGTCCACTACGGGCTCACCATAGTCAGTGCTACTTGGAACTTGTTCCGAGTAGCTGAATCTATAACAACAACAGAGATAATACCTCACACAACCCGCTCCTGTGCCAGGTAAGTCCACTACGGGCTCACTATAATCCGTGCTACTTTGAACTTTTGTTCCGAGTAGCTGAATCTTAACAACAACGAAGGCATAATAATGGAGGGTGAATGGAGGAGATAAGGTATGAAGGAAGAATATATGGGATGAAGGAATGAGAGGTTATGTGCGAGTTTAAATACAACTGTCTAAAACTACATGAGTTCTTTGGGAGAAGTAAAATTACCAAGAATAATAAAAGCCTCAATATATCGGAACGCATGTTAAAATTATGCAACGTAATGGTTAAGTTATGTTAATGATTAAGCTACTCAAGAAGTGGCACGGGCATGAATAGCCCGTAAATCTTACACTGGTAGTCTTACTACAGCCCCGCTCTTGTGCCAGATCCACTACGGGCTCGCCATAGCCCGTGCTACTTCGAATTTTTCGTTCCGAGGAGCTGAATCTGAAACAACAACTCTATACATATGTTGTTTCCTTACGACTTACCGGCTGGTGAAGTACGCCTTGTTGGCGGCTGAACAGTATAAGCATAGTGCTCCTGTGACCTTTGAGCATATACATAAAATTTAATAATGTCACGTGTCACTAGAGGTTATTATCATAATGGATTACAAGTGTGCCAATGCAGGCTACTGATCACGGCCCTTATTATAGCCTAGGGTAGCTGCATTAATGTAAATGAACCTTAATATGTTAAAAAACTGCTTTGAGTAGCGCTGAATTTTTGTAACTTCAATGAAGGATATATTGGAATGACATTTGCAATCCAGGGTGCAGGTAAAGTGGGGTATCACTAGATAAAACACAGCACGCAATTGAGATACACATTTTCGTGAGGTTGGCAACATTTCTTCACGGCTAGTTAGCATACAGGCTGCTTGCTGGTGCAGTGGTAGCACTAACTGCCCTGCTGACAGCAATAACTTGTCTCTAAGCCGTGCTGGACACGATGGGCGTTTCAGTCCGTACAGAAGACAAGCATTTAATTTACCATTCGTACTATCAAAATGTTGCATATTAGTATATTATGAGGTAAGTTGGTGGAGAATAGTGAGGATGTCTTATGACCTCAAGTTTATCGAGTCGGGTCTAGGATCTGAGAAATGGATGGAGCTCCTAGCACGTCATCGCAGCTCTTGAATCAGTCCTAACCTAACCTATCTTATCCTATCCTTACCCAACTCTACCATAACCTAAAACAAGTTTGAGATAACAGTTTGTGTTTTAGATATAATGTACACGAAGCGAATGACGTCACTATGACGTTAGTGCTGGTGTAGGCTGTGTGGCACATCAATGCTTATTGTGGACCACGTTTGTGTAGTGTATATTACATGGTAAAAGTTCCCTTCCGATATTGATGTAATCACCCACGGTGAGTGTTGTAAGGTCGTAAATGCATTGAGGTCGTAACTAAATGTTGAGAGTTATAAATAAGGATTAGAGGTTGTAAATCAGTAGCATGAGGCTGTAATAAACATTATGATGCTGTAAATAAGTACTGTGAGGCTGTAAATAAGTATTATGAGGCTGTAGATAAGTATTATGATGCTGTAAATAAGTACTATGAGGCTGTAAATAAGTATTATGAGGTTGGAAATAGGCATTATGAGGCTGTAAATCAGTATTGCAAAGTGGTCAGTATATGCTACAAGGCCATAAATGAAAGCCGCGAAATTATTCAAATACATCCTGCAAGTGCTTGGTTGTACATTTACAATATTTATCATGCAACAAGGCATGCACCAACTCTCTGTACAGTATATTGATTCGTTGTAAACCATATTAGTGCAAACTACAAGGTCTTGAATTAATGTTGCTTGCAAGATTCTGATATAAAAAAATATATAGATTAATAGTGAAAACTTTTGTAAGAATGTTAAAAGTGTTTTAAATCAATGCGAGGAGAACGTGGGGCATGTTGGGGCATTGATACAACCAGCGGCTCCTTCCTGTACTACAGGGGGAGTTGTGCTTGTCTGACGCTGGAGAGAGAGAGAGGGAGAGAGAGAGAGAGAAGGGAGAGAGGGGGAGAGCGAAGGGAGAGAGAGAGAGAAGGGAGAGAGGGAGAGAGAGAGCCGCGCGTATGAGTGAGTATTACCAGCACAGGCGCCGACCTTGGAACAATGAGCAGCTCACTACAGTCTGATGGTGAAGCAGTGTTGGCAGCTTCGACCGTGAGGCTGCGCTGAGTCCAGGATCAACAGTGATGATTGTGATACTGAGAGTGATGCTGAGCGAGGGATGGTGTGAGTGATGGTGATGGCGAGAGTGGTGGTGATGCTGTGAGTGGTATAGTGATTGTGACCCCCCCTGATAGTGATGAGATTGATGACAAAGGGTGATTGTGAGGGGGCAATTATGAGGGTGAGTGTGATAGTGAACGATGGCGCGGACTGTAATGAAGATAGGTGATGGTGAGAATGGTAATATTAAAGTTGATAGATATGGTAATTTTGAGGTTTTGGTAAGACAAACAGGCTGATAGTGAGAGTAAGTGATAATGACGTGGGTGAGTAATAATAGTGAGAGATGATAGTGTGGGCAGTGGTGTTAGTGAATGTTTTGAGTGATTATGAGTAATATTATGGTGATAATGATGATATTGTGATGATAATGTTGATGGTGATGGCAGTAAAGATATTAATAATAATAATAATAATAATAATAATAATAATAATAATTTATACCTTAATTTGAGTCTATTAATTTTGACTAAGATATACAAGAATTTAATATGCATAACAAAAATTTAATTTCGTTTGGGAGAGAAAACTTTAAGCACCCCCCTACAACAATCGGTTAATTCCCGGGGGTACCTATTTACTATTAGGTGAACAGATATATCAGGTGAAAGGAAAGGAAGCCCAAACGCTTCTTGTCCTGCCGCGGGAAGCGAACCCCGACCACTGTAACTAGTTGACCATCACTGTAACTTGTTCAGCTCCTGGAGTCATTACAGGGGGCCCTTGTACCCCTTCTACCACCTCCCACAGGATGGGAACGACATGCATAATAATTTATCTAAATCAATCACGTGGCTCCCACGTGATGCCATTACCGTCAACCAAACTTTCCGGAGCCATAGATGCATCTGACACGTGTGTTATATCTTTTTTCAGTTACAGCTGATCACAGCATCGATTTGGCGTTAAAAAAGACAACATTACGAGACTAGCTTCCGTTTCACGTGATATATTTAAAGTCAGCGGGGCTCAGTCACATGCTGCTGACGTCACCATAATGGAGCCCGGCTATTGGCTCACGCCGAGCACACCCCTTATCTAATTTGACTTCCAACACTAATTCCTGGAAAAGTACATAATGCCTACCGCTAACACGCTTCCCAAATCAACATTGACAGCCTGTTACTGGCAGGGAGAGGTTGAAAAAGAGTACCATCCTCACGAAAGAAGATGGAAAATTGGGGGAGAAGTTGTTGAGGAGGCGAGTGTGGCAAGGGGCGGCCAGTCGGCGTGTGTGTGTAGCGGCAGTGAGCCAGACTCCGGTAGTTTCACGTGGGACTTTGCGGGTGGCGGGTGGCCATGTGTCATGTTCCTCCATTGATTAGAAGTTGTTGTTAGCCACTTTTATAACCTGTTCACAATAGCTATCAATGGGGAAAAAGTGTAAGAAGAAGGTGCAATGGAGGCAGCTATCCCTAAGTAAGTACAAATGCTGGAAAATTATAGATATAGATATATGATTTTTTTGTTGTAAGCTAGAGTAATTTAGATAAGGTTATACAAGGTGGAGGCTTGAGATCGATACTACTGGCCGCGATGACGCAATCCTCCAGGCGGTGGCGACGTTGTTGAACCACGCGAACTGTGGCGTCTGCTGCCTGCCATGCTTCCTGCAGCTACAGAAGGTGTTCATGGCCTGACGTCTGCTGCCTGCCATGCTTCCTGCAGCTACAGAAGGTGTTCATGGCCTGACGTCTGCTGCCTGCCATGCTTCCCGCAGCTACAGAAGGTGTTCATGGCCTGACGTCTGCTGCCTGCCATGCTTCCCGCAGCTACAGAAGGTGTTCATGGCCTGACGTCTGCTGCCTGCCATGCTTCCCGCAGCTACAGAAGGTGTTCATGGCCTGACGTCTGCTGCCTGCCATGCTTCCTGCTGCTACAGAAGGTGTTCATGGCCTGACGTCTGCTGCCTGCCATGCTTCCCGCAGCTACAGAAGGTGTTCATGGCCTGACGTCTGCTGCCTGCCATGCTTCCCGCAGTTACAGAAGGTGTTCATGGCCTGACGTCTGCTGCCTGCCATGCTTCCTGCTGCTACAGAAGGTGTTCATGGCCTGACGTCTGCTGCCTGCCATGCTTCCTGCTGCCACAACAGCTGTCATAGAAAGTCTGCTGTCGGAAACGCTTCCTACATTGACGCCAAACCATTGATACCTGGTTTAGTACTCCGGACTTCAGATCACACATTTGAAACTTAAGGTGATGCCTTGTAACATACGACAAAGGTTCTGTTGTCTTAATGATGTTATTAAGCTTATTAAACGTTGCAGAATTGCCTTAAATCGTAAAGGTGCGTGTAGTAGGGTTGAATAACCAGTCGAATCATTCACGTACTGTATTACAGTTTGGGAAATCCAGTGTTGCCGTAATTACTGGTCCTTCAGATGACCCTGGGGCGGTGGGCCGGACCGCTCCTGCTCCTGGCTTCCATCTCCCTCGTCCTGGGGATATAACATAGCCGCTTTCAACAAACTGGTTTCCCTTCAAAACGCATAAACTACTCCATAGTTCTATTAAGCGACGGTCTCGCTTCATGCTAGTCGGCGTTCAATCCCCGACTGTTCAAGTGGTTGGAGACCATTCCTTCCCCCCCCCCCCACCCTCCCATCCCATCCCATATCCTTATCTTGGCGCTTTTCCTCTTATAGTTCCATCCCTCGTAGTTTTAACTAAGTTAAAAGCGTCTTTTATTTATCACTGTATTGTTATGCTCTTTGAAATAGCTAATCCAAAAAAAGTTTTAACGTTTATTCTTTAATAATGTGCGTGAGACGATATTAGCAAACTAGCCTAATCTGACTGGATGGAATTCCAATAAAAAGTATTTGTTTACAAGAGGAATTCCGAAGTGCTTTCCATTACTGCTCAACTCAGTCATGCACATTGTTGAGCATTCCAAGAGATTATTGAGAAGCCAATCACCAATCGTCGACTTGTCAACAACGAAACGGGTTAATCAGTTACGGACACGGTCCGTCAGCGGAATGAAAGTCCATTATTGTTTATCTTTCCATTAATTAGGGGCGTTTTGTTAGTCTGGGACACGGCCTATTAGGCCCACTTGACAGACCCTTTTCACAGACCCTCTTCACAATAGCAAAATAAACACAGGCTAAATCCTCGTGTGCCTTGGGGGCGTACCTCACTTTCCCGTGGTTTGCCTTCGTGTTGGACCTTGAAATAAGGTCCACCCAAGCTGGATTCTATTGCGGGTTAAGTAATAATCTCTTTGGCTGCTATTTTATCGAAATTTATATGATAATAATTATTATTATTATTACTATTATTATTATTATTGTTGTTGCTATAGTCAGACTTCTCCAGTCGCGTGTCCACTGACCTTTAATGATAAATGACCATATATATCTGCTACAATCATTCTTAAAAGCAAAAGTTGTTGCATTACGGTTTAGAGTTAGTGGACTGACTGTCATTATCGGATCGAATTACGGAGGGGAGAGTTGGGGTGGAAAATGAGGGGAAAGAGAAGGGTCATGAGGGCGTTCAGGAAATGAGGGGAAGGGAGGGGTGATAAAGGTAATTAGAAATTGAGGGCAAGACATGAGAAGGGCGATCAGAAAATGACCAGAAATAAGAGACTGAAAGATAAAAGACAAAAGACTGAAAACAAGATTGTTGTAAATAGCAATAAGTAACGGAAAAGCCTGAATCTAGCGGTTATGGAAAAAAGACATGAAATATAGCGACGAGAAAAGCTGCAGATGCCGCATGATATTGAAAAAGTCTGAACGTAATGACTGGAAAGACCGAATGGTGATGGAAATGACTAAAACGATTGACTGAGGAATAGAATAAAGAAAGTGATGCTGTACGACCGAAAGGAGTGACATGGAAGATTGATAGAGAAAGTCTTGGCAATGAAGATATAAATGACGATAAATGAAAGTCAATGCTAGATGCGACTTGAGTACTGAGGATGGGAGAGGTTAAGATGCCTCTTGAGAACTAGGTAATCGATGCTTTAGTGAGAAGGGGAAGAAATAGTGAAGCCAATCTAAGAAACGTGAAGAAATGAGACGAGGGTCAGTGACAAACTATAAGACAATTAAGAGGAGGAAAGATTGGAAGTTAAGATAGTCGGAGATGTCAGTTAAAAGTTAATATGAATATTTAAAATTATGGATACAAATCATAGGAAGACTACGTTTATGAAGCCTAGTAGAAAATGGGATGATGCAAATAACTACGAAAAACAAGCGTACACGATGAAAATAAGACGCGTGAAATTAACTTAACACACACAAATACATTTATAAATTTGGCAAGAAATCTGTGCACATAAAAAACGGACGCAGTTTAAAAAAACGCGGGAGAGTTGTTGTTTGTCGCCAAGGAGCCCAGAGTTGGGGTACAGTAATCGGAGGCAACGAGGCGTGTCTCAGAGACGCCGGCCGCTTCAAGATTTGTTTAAATGATTCTTAAGTCGAATCTAAGGTATGAGGAATCCACAGCTTCCTCGATTCTAAGAAAGTAGCTGAGGATCAATACTGTTTAGGGACGTGTGGGGCGCCAGGAAGGGGGGGGGGGGGAATGGTGTATAAGTATACATTGGCACAACTACATGCAGGTACTAGGTGAGTGCATGCACAGTCTTGAAAGAGATATGCTCATGCGTGTGCTCCCCCAAAACGTATGGAGGCACTCACGCCTACACATGCACTCACGCATACACAATCACACACAAACACGTACGCATGCATTCACAAGTACATACGCACGCATACACAGCGAATGTAACAAGGATGTAGTTGTCAGAGTATAGAGATAGACCTCACTTCCCCATGGTCACTGTTAGATAAGCACCTCCAGCCAAGTACCCGGGAACACAGCATATATATACATGCAGATGCCAGGACGCACACAACATACATATACACAAGTCAAGGTGCATATAAATATGTACAGTTGTGCACATGCACACTCAAACACGCTTAGAATCCGAACCTATTAAGCACATCCAAATCATTGATAAAAGTCCCGAGATTTGTCTCCAGTCTAGACTAGTCTCTGAACTAAAGGAGATGAAGACAAAAGAGACCTGACCTTGACAACGCAGGATTCAAGGAGAGCGGAGGAACACGACATACAATACACTGAGATAAGGGCACACAGGAAACTGAACACGTGAAGGGGTATGGTGAAATGGCACACAAGACGATTCGGCAAAACTGGTTTTCGGATTGCCAAAATCGTATATATCATTAGGTTGGGACGTGAACGCTTAGGTTATGTTGCCTCGGTTGGGTGTGGTTAGGTTAAGTGAGGTCAGGAAGGGGTTAAAATTCGAACCGTCTTGCGTACGAAGGTACTTGTAACCGATGAGACAAAAAACATACGAGAAGTAATGACCTTGCTGGAAAGCCTAGTGAGTGAAATTTGGCCGCACTGAGTAAATATGTTGGTCAGCGCCACTTATCCTGTGAGTAAATATACCAAGGTTAGTATTGGACAGTACAAGTTAACCCTGTGAGTGAAGACGTCACCATAAGGACAGTATTGGACAGTGCCACTCACCTAGTTGTGCTTGCGGGGGTTGAGCTTTCGCTCTTTGGTCCCGCCTCTGGTATACAAAAGTGATACGCAGCACGCCATAAGAACATGTAAACCCCAATAGGGTTCTCTCTCCTATTTGAGGTTTAAATTGGGGTGCAATGCTTCAGACTGACTATAAAAAAAACTTTAATTGCAGCGTAATGTTCATATTTATGTTGAGTGGCTTTAGGCCTAACCTTACAAAATGTTTGGAGTGTTCATGCACAGCCTATTTCAGGTATTATGTATCCTTCTTGTAGTAGATTACAGGACCAAGTTGAATACCATTGTGTGTTGTTGCACGCACATGTGCACTGTCATTCACACCGTGGAGTGGCTTGCAATGACCTTCTACACGCCTTCACTAATAATCCAGCGTCTCTGTTAATTCCACCCGGCTCTGGACGCGGGGTTCATCTCCACCAGGCTCACCATAGCCCGTGCTACCTGGAACATTTTGTTCCAGGTAGCGAAAACAACAACATGTTGTATAGAGGCATTATTTTGTTGTTCCATGTCTCCCTTCGTCGGGGACTGGAGAGGGGTGAGGCAGGAATAGAGGGTGAGAGAAAAGACAGGATAGATAAGATTATTATTAACATCTTTATTGACAATTTAATTACAGTTTTGCCTAATCTGAGGAATTCAATTAGGTCTTATTAGAGTGAGGATAATGCTGGTGTTCACTGTCACGCAGGACAGAAGGTCATACACAAGTCAATAGGTCTAAACTGTAGGCTGAAGCACATATATATATCATGGTTACAATCAATGTTTCAATGTATGAATATGTAAATACAACTTTCTGTTGTGCACTGCCACACAAGGGCAGGGATGGGTTCATAAGTGATGCAGCTTAGAAGTAATATAAATAAAATTATTCTTCATTCTTTAAAATGGACACAGAAATTTAGGATATATTGTTAGGATGTCGTCCAGAACACCTGAGTCAGTGAAATAGTTACACAGTTGGTGGTACAATAGGTCAGGAGGTCTAAAATCTTTTACGGTTTCACATTCAACAATATAGTGTTCTAGTGAATGCATTAAAGGTTTATCACAGAGTTTACAATCTGAGTATTCTGGTAGTGGCTCAGCCTCACTAACCTGCCAGATGTGCCTATAGCCAAGGCGAATTCGCACAATGACTACATCACATTGCCTGGTCCGGTTACTGTGCTGCACACACCGTAAGAAGCCTTTTGCGGCGGATTGAGTGAACATTCAGAATTGTTTAAGCATCAGTGCCAGAGATACATATGTTGGAGAGGTGGAACCACGAGAGTGGGGTAAACGGGTGTCCTATCCACATGGATAGATCAACGGATAAATCTCACTAGCTATACCCGACTCTCTCTTAACAGACCACCTCGTATACTGATGAAGGCATGTGTAAAATACAGTGTTTTGCTTCTCATCTGAATGTAAATATATGTGACAAGCGGTTCACTTAAGACAGGAAAGTATGTCCCATCCAAGTCTCAAGTACAAGTGGGTAGATGAACGTTCTGGCGGATATTTTTCCTGTTGTGGGGCTTTGGCGGTGCGTTCACTCACTGACTGGGGTTTTGCCATATAAATTCGTCCTCTAGGAAAATTTAAAAATGTTCTAATGTATTGCCATGCATTCTGTGATGCACAGATACCCATTTGACTAGCAGCCAAGGTCGTAGGTAGAGGCAAGTGTCTGGGTGATGATAGGGGATAGGGGGGTGGGTGATGGTGAGCTGGGGAAGGGGATGGTGATAGTGGGCAGGGGTAGTGATAGTTGGCAGGGGTAGGTGGTGATGGGGGTAGTGATGGTGGATAGGGGCGGGTGTTTGGGTGGTGATAGTGGGCAGGGGTAGGTGGTGATGGGGTAGTGATGGTGGATAGGGGCGGGTGTTTAGGTGGTGATAGTGGGCAGGGGTAGGTGGTGATGGGGGTAGTGATGGTGGATAGGGACGGGTGTTTAGGTGGTGATGGTGGACAGAGGTGGGTGTGTGGGTGACAGTGGTGGGGCAGAGCCTCTGTTTTAAGTTGTTTTGAAGTGTGTTACTTTGGGCAAATAAGGCAAGCAGCTAACTCTGCTCGTCACACGGAAAAGTCTGCGAGGCGTGTTGTGGTAGGTGGGTGAGGCAGACGCTGCGTCATAATAACGTGGCTGAAGATTTAGGACCAAACCACACATCAGAAAATGGAGACAGGACGGCGTGTTGATCCGACCTGGACCATTATCACGTCGTGTGATGACGATGACGAACCCGTAACGTCGTCGTTTCTCCATTTTCTGATATGTGGTTTGGACATCATAGGTGGGTGATGGTGTTTTAGGAGAGGGGGTGAGGGTGGGCGGTGGGTGATGGTGTCCTAGGAGAGGGGGGTGACGGATTGGGGTGGGTATAGACGGATGGGGGTGGCAGGAGGGGTGTGGAGGCAATATACCAGCGGGGTTTCCCTGCGTTTCAGTTCTTACTAAACTGTTTTCGCCACTGGGTCGCGCCCTTCCAGCTGTCGGTCGTCTAAAGCAATGGCTCTAGGTCCCTTTGTGTGGCTTCATCATGTCTGTATTTTAAACAATTGACGGAGGTACTATCGTGTCTTTTTACCTTTATTCAAATTCGGTCCACTCGCCTGCTGCCTTAATGGCTCTCTTGCTCACTTTCGCTTCTACCTTTATATGGCTGTCCTCTCGTTATGATGCTGGTAAATATTATGTTTTATCGATGCCCCTGAGTAACTTGTGTATGTCTAGATCATGTCTCCTCTATATTTTCATTATGTTGTGTGTTATTAGCCTAGGCTAGGGGCTCTCAGTTTTGTATTTTCGCTATCTACTATTTGCATTTTTTTGAGGTGAGGGATTTTAAGCTGGTGCTGCATACTCTAGCACGGGTTGAACATATGTTGTATATAGCATTATGGAAGCATTCTTGTTTACATGTCTGACGCCAGCTAAACATATGTTTATGTGATTTGATTTTTGTTTACCTCCGGTGATAGGAATCAATATTAGGCTTATGGCTTCTTTCGCGTTCATATCTCCTGTTGGCACTGGTACGTTTTCTCCGTTCATTTTGTATTATTATTTTGCATTTCCATCCTCATGACCTTGCTCGTATTTGGTTGAAGTCTAGAAACCGTGTGACCAACAAGGACTGCAACTTACGTAAGTCTTGCTGAAGCCTCCGGGAGCCCTCGCTCATCTTGATTCTCCTCACCAACTTTGCTTCATTCTTGTAGTGACACTAAAGGAAAGTCAGTTTTCATTTAAGTGTAACTTCCTAAGGCTTGCATGAACTCTGGCACTGATGCTTGAGTCATTACTGCACAGCAATTCCAACCCTCTTACTTTTACTCTTATTTGTTAAGTAATATCTAACCAAATTTAGTACACCGGTGTAGCAACTTCGCCCCCCTGCTCCTCCCCCTTCCCCCCGCCTCGCTTGGCACCTTTAATCTAACCTTACTGGTTGCAATTCCTCGCAAATCACCTCTGCAATATTCGGCACAACAATCACCTCCTCTTCTTAGACGTGTCCCAAGAGGACAGTTGGGTAAGTACTTCTACTTAACACTTACCTTATTATAAACTGAACTAGTAAATATACACTAAGTGTTGAACTCCATATGTTTGTTTCATCTGTCGCTGAAAACTAGTTAAGCTGGATTACTTTGGAAACAAAAGAAGGGCGAATGACTGTTTCACAGGAAACTAAGGGAGAGTATTAATTGATGTGAACTGATTAGATATATTATATATATATATATATATATATATATATATATATATATATATATATATATATATATATATTATATTATATTATATTATATATATATATAATATGGCATTCAGAAAAGGGCAGAGGGAAAATGTGAAGAAGGAAGTGTCTATCTTTAATTCACAACTATGATTTATTGAACACACTAATTAGGCTTGCTAAATCCTAACAGCTGGAATTCTTGATTCTATCAATGTAACATGCTAATATTTGTATGAATTCTGGACCAAAGGCACTTTACTCGATTTACAGAAACTCTTGGAAGATTCCACTAGTAATAATTCATTGTAAATTCTCTCTCTGCATATATTTTTTAAGCTTACACATCACTCTTGGTAGCAACTGCCACCTGCAGCATCCCTAAGACTCTTCCTCCTTGCTCTAATCTTAGTTATTATTGCCCAATAAGGAACGACAATCATAGTTTTTCTACCTTGGCTCAACTTTTGCACCCGATATGCTGACTCTGACTCATTCTTAAAGAGCATTTAAGAATGTTCTTAAATGCTCTTAAGTGTTCTGATGTTCTTCACAAAATGTTGTACAAAACAGTTACAATGTTGTGAACATAAAATAAGAGGCTTATTAGACTGTTACACAACTATTTAATCCAACTTGGCCCCTTTAGCTTGTTTAGGGGAGCCTCTTATGTCGGAGTGCCAAATAATTTCTGGCACTCTTAATAGTATGTAGTCTGACCAGCCCTCCCTTGTCTGATCTCATTTCATCATAGAGCTCTGCTTGGCACGACTTATGAACCCATGCCAATGCTGTACTATGAAGTTATTTTTATCTGGGTGTTGCATTCTTCTTCTTATTTGTTTCTCTGTCTCTCTCTCTCTCTCTCTCTCTCTCTCTCTCTCTCTCTCTCTCTCTCTCTCTCTCTCTCTCTCTCTCTCTCTCTCTCTCTCTCTCTCTCTCTCTCTAATACTTTGCATGGTATCCTTGTCACATTGGTTTGTAGCAGAGTGCTGTCTCACCCAATTGTGTATATTGGTATAACAAGGACCTGAGATGTTAACTTGTGTTGTCAACTAAGGCGTCTCGCTTGGTACGCTTTGGTCCCCAATGTCTGTACAAAATAGGGGGATACTATGACAAGTTGCTGCTCACAAATGTCCACGTTTTCTGTGCCTGGGTTGGTTAGGTTAGGTGGGAGGCTTGGGTGTATGCGTTTTAGTGCTCCGTATTGTGCACGTTGTGGCAAATTAAGAGAGAGAGGTTGGACAATTAGACCATCAGGCATTACCACTGTGGCTAGTGATGCTGTATCGTGAATTCAGTAGTTTTCTCAATGTCTTCGCTGGCGATGAGTTACAATAATGTGGCTGAAGTGCGTTGACCAGACGACACACTAGAAAGTGAAGGGACGACGACGTTTCGGTCCGTGCCGAAACGTCGTCGTCCCTTCACCTTCTAGTGTGTGGTCTGGTCAAGGTCTTCGCTGATTCATTAAGGATCTGTGTTGACATCCTGTCAGGTCCTGTAGGTTTTGTTCCGTCAAGACCTTTAAGCTAGGCTTCTACCTCCTGTGTTAATATTGTACTCAGTCTCTGGGAGACTGCTGGTGTTAGGGAGTTGTTTTGGCTGCGCGCTAAACCTTAGCTGGAATCTTCCGTCTTGAGTATAGTTATTATTGTATACCTTCCTGTCGTTCAGTGGTCCACATGTTGTTCTCCCCCCCCCCTTGTTCAGATTTGTTTTACCGTAATATATTTTTGGTTTTATTTTCGTCGAATCGTGTTTTATGTTTACCTGTGTAAGGTTGCTTGTGTTTGTTTAATGTGTTGTGGGGACCTGTAGGCCTAGTGTTAATTTGTTGCGAAATTCAGTATCGTTGTGTTTCAGTCGTTTTTTTGTGTGTGTTTTGTGTTGAGATGATTTTTCAGTCGTTTTATTTACTGGTTTCAGTTTACGGATGTTATTCTTGGCCTTCATCTCTGAGTTTATTGGCTCGTGTGTTTTTTTTTCCAATTTGTCTATGCCTATTCTTAAAACTTTCTTATCCCTGCCCCCCGTTTTCTGTCATTATTCTTCCCCCCCTTACCACACTCTTCACCCTTCATTTGTCTCTTTAAGATATAATATAGTTTGTGGTTTAACTTAGTATTGGCAACGCTCGTGTCTAGGCTATTAATACCTCTCAGCTGCAGCCTTCTGGCAACAATGCAGAGGTCTGATTTAATAATATTTATGGACTATAAGCTTTCATTGTCCTCTAAGTAGTAAATGTTGGTAGTGTTTTCTATCAATCAAAGCCCCTATTCACCTAGAAGTAAATAGGTATCCAGGAGTTAGTAAGCTACTTGTCCCCTAAGCAGTGCAGGCGATGAGTCACAATAACGTGGCTAAAGTATGTTTACCAGACCGCATTAGAAGGTGAAGGGACGACGACGTTTCGGTCCGTCCTGGACCATTCTCAAGTCGAAACGTCGTCGTCCCTTCACCTTCTAGTGTGTGGTTTGGTCAACCCCTAAGCAGTGGTATTTTTTTTTTATATATCCAGGAGTTTGCGTACATGGATTTACGCATTTGTTTGTACGGATAAATGTATATCCAAAAATAATAATCATTAAGCCGAACATACTCACACATACACACATACACCTACACATATGCTGTGGCGCCTCGCGGCTGAGTGGATAGCGCTCTGGGGTCGTAGTCCTAAGGGCCCGGGTTTGATCTTCCGCAGAGGCAGAAACAAGTAGGCAGAGATTCTTTCACTCTGATGCCCTTGTTCACCTAGCAGTAAATAGGTACCTGGGACTTAGACAGCTCCTACGGCTGCTTTCTGTGGAATGTGTGTGTGTGTAATAAAAATATGTTAGTAAAATAATAGAGGAAAAATTAATTTTCTAGAAAGACGGGGTCCAACAGCTAATAGGTCATTTCTTCAGATACAAATACAAATAGTAAATACACCCCCCAAATCAATGGTTAGAGTTGGGACAGAAGGAAAATACATAGTATACTCCAAGACGAGCAATACGGCGGCCCAGAAAGCTTCTGTAATTCAAGAACAACACGTATAAGACGATGATAATGACGATGGGAGTGAATGAGTAATAAAGGAGGAGGAAGAGACGCCGAGGTTCTCAAAGAGGTGAATGAAAGTCTCCTTCCCCCAAGTAGGACTTGGCGTAAGCTCTCAGACTCGCCCAAGACATACTTGAATGGAGACGGAACACCATCAGGGATGTCACCTTCCTCAGTCGACTCAAGACGAACATCTTGGAGCAAATACAGAACTTAAGTTTTACACACGTAAATATGATAAATAACGTGAGAGGCATCCGCAAGTGCGGGGGACCTCACAGCAGCCTTCACGGACCTCAGTAAGGAGGCGTTGTGTCGTAACTCCGGAGGCATACGTCACCTTGCCAGCATAACGCCAGACTGGTCGCCGTGTGGAGAGTCTTCAGAGACTAGACGAAGGTGCCTTCTGAAAGGAAACATTTCATCTAGTGTACTCACTTAACTCACCTAATTCACCTAATTGTGCCTGCGGGGGTTGAGCTCTGGCTCTTTGGTCCCGCCACTCAACCGTCAATCAACAGGTGAACAGGTTCGTGAGCCTACTGGGCTCCATCATATCTACATTTGAAACTGTGTATGGAGTCAGCCTCCACCACATCACTTCCTAGTGCATTCCATTTGTTAACTACTCTGACACTGACAAAATTCTTTCTAATGTTCCTGTGGCTCATTTGGGTACTCGGTTTCCACCTATGTCCCTTTGTTCGTGTCCCACCCGTGCTGAAGAGTTTGTCTTTGTCAACCATGTCCATTACTCTGAGAAGTTTGTAGGTAGTGATCATGTCTCCCCTTACCTTGTGTCTTCCAGGGACGTGAGGTTTAGCTCCCGTAGCCTTTCCTCGTAACTCCTACCTCTCAGTTCTGGCACTAGTCTGGTGTCATACCTATGAATCCTCTCTAACTTTGTCTTGTGTTTAACTAGGTATGGACTCCATTGTGACCGGGAGCTAGAGCACAACTTGCCTTCAGTTAACTGTTACCAGCAGAAGGCTTCCTGATGGCCACGCTGCGCCCACAGTTGCTTAACACCGTCTACATAACCGGAATTTATACAAAGTAATTCCTTTGCTTCTATTACCTGGCCGTGTGGTTGCACACAGGGCGGAGCAACATATGTAAACAGTGCAGGTGTCGTGCTTAAGCCTGCAGGGGCGCTCCTGCGTCCCTTGGTAGGGACCAGGGGCCGGGTGGTGCCATGTGTAGGTCTCACACACACACACACACACACACACACACACACACACACACACACACACACACACACACACACACACACACCTGAGTGAGGGACTTGGAACACTTGAATCGACAGTGACCGATGAGTGAGGTGAGTGACCTTTCTCAATTTGTCATTTAAACTCATTGCTTCTGATCTTATCTTGGTCCTCCCCTCCCCCCCCCTCTCTCTCTCTCTCTCTCTCTCTCTCTCTCTCTCTCTCTCTCTCTCTCTCTCTCTCTCTCTCTCTCTCTCTCTCTCTCTCTCTCTCTCTCTCTCTCTCTCTCTCTGGGACGATTTCTACGTCTACAATCTTATAATATTGGAATATATTAACTTCTATTATAAGGCCAAACACAATCCATTTACATTCAGTATAATACCAAGTGCCAACCTTAACAGCATCATGAGATATATATATATATATATATATATATATATATATATATATATATATATTTATATATATATATATATATATATATAGTCGCAGTAGCAAGATTAGTTTCAATAAGAATCTTGTAATAGGTCATCATATATGTTTCTCAATAGAGCATTGTGGAACAACATTTTCATACGCAGTGAGAATATGAGGAAGTGGAGGATGGGGCAGAGAGCCTTCTGCTTTCTGTTCTGACCTCATCTGTTCTGATGGTATCTGTAGCATTACCTCCGTGTTCTCTGCAGATAACCTCGTTAGAGACTGTAATGTGCCTCTCATTCTCTCTCTCTCTCTCTCTCTCTCTCTCTCTCTCTCTCTCTCTCTCTCTCTCTCTCTCTCTCTCTCTCTCTCTCTCTCTCTCTCTCTCTCTCTCTCTCTCTCTCTCCTGCGGTAAGCTAACCCCACCTGTCAATAACTATAAGAAGATTAACCCGTGATTGGTTCAGTGCTGACCAAAGTGAAGGCAGGTTAATTAGGCTACCTGTGAACCTTTCCCCCGACCGCCTTCACCTGCTCCTCAGGTGAGGCCCAGACACATCTTGGCCTCCATCAAACCACCTGGACCTGGAAGGTCTTCTACACTTATTAGCGCACTCTCTGCGGGGTGACAACGTGTTTGTGATGTCGTTAGTGATGGGGTATTGTCAGTATTAACATAATCCAATTCTAAGAAGATTGTCTTGCTTGCTGCTAAGGGCTGAGAGTTGTTATTAGCCTAATAGGGCTGTTAGATATTGTCGTTTTGTGGTTTGGTGTGGTTGAAGGTAGTTGCTCGGCTGTTGTGTGTCACAGTTGATGGTTGATATCTGGTTGATGGGGTTCTGGGAGTTCTTCTACTCCCCTAGTCCGGCCCGAGGCCAGGCTTGACTTGTGAGAGTTTGGTCCACTAGGCGGTGGGTATGTGGGCCTGCGGGCTGCTTGGAGCGGCCCGCAGGCCCACATACCCACCACAGCCCGGTTGGTCCGGTACTCCTTGGAGGAAACTATTTAGTTTCCTCTTGAAGATGTCCACGGTTCTTCCGGCCGTGTTTCGTCTGGTGGTACTAAGAGCGGCCTGTGGTTTATTGTCAGAGTTAAGTTACAGCCTCGTTGTCTTCGGCAGTCTTCAGTCCGCCACATTTTGTCTCAGTCTTGAGAGGTGATCTGCGTGTTTTATTTTGAGACTGGAGCCTTGTCTGGGTGGGGTCTTGGCTGGGTGGGGTCTTGCCTGCCTCTTATCTGGTTCTCCTGGTCATTGATGCTCATCTCTTATCTGGCTCTTATGAGCCTGATATTGGCTTATCAGGATTCCGAAGCTTGTAATGGACTTTGGAAGATACATTGATTTCCTGCTTGTGTAACGACGAGGTCTGATAGTGTTATCAGTTCAGTTGCCTTATATCGTTAACTCTTCAGGAACGACGTGATGTTGGGTCGTGGGGCGGGCAGGTGGAGGTCTTTGTCCTGGATACCTGGAGCATATCTGGAGCGTATCTGGAGCATACTTCGAGCATACCTGGAGTGGGTTCTGGGAGCTGTTCTTCTCCTCAACCCCGGCCTGGGACCTGGCTTGTCTTGTGTTCACTTGATCTAGAAGGCTGTTACTTGGGGCCACATATTCACGTATGGTCTAAGTCATTCTCAGATTCAGTTTCTAACACTGGATGCCTGGGAAAATATTGAAGCTGTACGATGGGATCGAACCCGCGTCCTTGACGTCCTCATGGAACACGCACTAGATATTAAAGCAGGTAAAGCAGGTAATTAAATCTGATACCTGCTTGATGGGGTTCTCGGAGTTTCTTCTACTCTCCAAGTCCGGCCCGAGGCCAGGCTCGTTTCTCTTTCATTTGTATACAGGTTGGTACGCTTCCCGACTCATGTTAGTAGGTTGAGAGCTCTCCCTTACCGTTGAGAACTTACTTACTTACCCTTACCATACATAGCTCATGGTAAATCTTACACTATTAGTTTTTCCCTGGAACACGACCCAGCAATCCGCCCACGTCCCTTTGGGTCTTTGTGGACTTATCCTAAACCCTTGGAGCGCTCTGCATGAGCCTTCAGGTCTAGTCTCTTGTTATTCTCCTTTTGAAAACGAATATTTATCTACAGTGAAATTCTCAAGTTTCTCGCTTCGAATCTTTTAATGTTCACTTTATAAGTAAATTTCTATTGCCCTTTGGAAATTATGTGTTAATTACGAAACTGCGAATTTGTTCCCGGCTTCGGCTACTCGTTAATGAAGAGGATGTGTGTGCTACGCCAGGAACGTGGAGTATCCGCCTCCAGGCGGCGGAGTTTTATGCCAGTTGGTTGGAGAACTCTCCAAAGTTTCGAATGCATGTTTTGAAACTTGGTTAACTGACCTTCCTCTGGTTATATTCCAAAGCAAGTGAAGAGTTCCCCTGCTTCTTCTATTCGTTGCCTTGTTGGGTTGAATGTCATACACTTCTGTAGTTTTATTGATTAAGACAGCAAGGTGTATAACTGGCCAGCCGAGGTCCAACCTATTCTGAGTCTGTGAGAATACTGAGCCCTGCTGCAAGCACGGCTGGTGCTCCTCTGTCTGGCATGACGTCAGAGGCCTACTCGCCTGTGATTGGTTATGTCTCAACCGCCATATAATTTGAGTATAACACTTCTTCTCGCCTCTGTTTTCCAACAAGAAATTGAAATCATGATAACATTTGTGGGACGAAACATACAGACTGTAGAGTTGATCAGCTCAGCCTCGTGTTTAGTTAGTACTTATAGTAATGATGTTCACCATCGTACACATGTTGATGTAATGGGCAATTAGAAAGTAGAATTTGGTACTATTGTGTTTGGACAAACTGGGAAACGTTTTGTATTTGTTGATAACAAATTTTAATTTAGCTATCATAGTCCTAATACACGCTATCTGAGGCCTAATATAGTACATATACGTGCTATATTAGGCCTAGGAATATTTAAGTTTAGGAGAAATCCACAGGGGCCGTGACGAGGATTCGAACCTACGTCCGAGAGCATCCCAGACGCTGCCTTAATCGACTGAGCTACGACATGGTCAAAAGAGTTGAAACCAGACGTTCTACTGAACTTACTTGGATCCTGCAGCCTCTCCGAGACAGCGGGATCTAGGATTAAGGCAGCGTCTGGGATGCTCTCGGACGTAGGTTCGAATCCTCATCACGGGCCTTGTGGATTTGTTCATTTGATGCATCACGATATTGTGATTTATGTGTGTATTTTGAGTTTAGGGTTTAGCTTGATTTTTCTGGACTGTAAAGTGAATAGTTACAAGTTCTACTATCTAATTGTCCACTACGTCAATTTATGTACGATGGTTCACATAGGTACAAAAAATACTAGCTAAAGAGGAGGATGAGTTGATTTAATTGTACTATTATATATATATATATATATATATATATATATATATATATATATATATATATATATATATATATATATATATATATATATAAGGCGGGTGGTAGGAGAAGCGAACACTCTTACGTATTCAGAGTTAAATGGCAAGTTCTTCCCTGAATGCTCTGTGTTCTCTTCTCTGAGGCTGTGGGTCCCCATAATTGCACCAGAGGTGGTACCACCCAGAACTTTAATGAGTTGTAGAAAATTTACTCCTCACTGTGAGGAGTGAGTGAAGCATGAGTGCCGGTGGGTCCCTCACCGACATTCTCATTCCTTAAGCCTCATTCCGGGTATTTAGTCTACATATATAATTATCGTACTATCAAACTAACCTTCCTGTCCCCATCAGTGAACCGTTGCTAATAATAATGATAATGACCTGTGTTGATCTGTTCGTTCTATGAACAGATTCGTGGAATCTGTTCATTCCATGAATTCCTGTTCATTCCTGTTCATTCCATGAATCTGTTCGCCTGGCGTTCCAAAAACGGACCGAAGTTTCACGTGTCCGTTCTAGGAACGGCCTGGCTTTCCGGTATAGTGTATTATAGACCCGTTTCCAGAATAGGGCTTTTTGAGTGTATTACATATATTTTTTGTCATATTATGAACGTGAGGGAATACATATTATGTAGTCCCTCACGTTCTCGAGATGTGAGCTGCTGTTTTGTCTGGTAGAAAGGTGGTCGACAGCTGCTGTTTTGTCTGGTAGAAAGGTGGTCGACAGCTGCTGTTTTTGTCTGGTAGAAAGGTGGTCGACAGTTGCTGTTTTGTCTGGTAGAAAGGTGGTCGACAGCTGCTGTTTTGTCTGGTAGAAAGGTGATCGACAGCTGCTGTTTTTGTCTGGTAGAAAGGTGGTCGACAGCTGCTGTTTTGTCTGGTAGAAAGGTGGTCGACAGCTGCTGTTTTGTCTGGTAGAAAGGTGGTCGACAGCTGCTGTTTTTGTCTGGTAGAAAGGTGGTCGACAGCTGCTGTTTTTGTCTGGTAGAAAGGTGGTCGACAGCTGCTGTTTTGTCTGGTAGAAAGGTGGTCGACAGCTGCTGTTTTGTCTGGTAGAAAGGTGGTCGACAGCTGCTGTTTTTGTCTGGTAGAAAGGTGGTCGACAGTTGCTGTTTTGTCTGGTAGAAAGGTGGTCGACAGCTGCTGTTTTTGTCTGGTAGAAAGGTGGTCGACAGCTGCTGTTTTATCTGGTAGAAAGGTGGTCGACAGCTGCTGTTTTTGTCTGGTAGAAAGGTGGTCGACAGCTGCTGTTTTTGTCTGGTAGAAAGGTGGTCGACAGCTGCTGTTTTTGTCTGGTAAAAAGGTGGTCGACAGCTTCTGTTTTGTCTGGTAGAAAGGTGGTCGACAGCTGCTGTTTTTGTCTGGTAGAAAGGTGGTCGACAGCTGCTGTTTTTGTCTGGTAGAAAGGTGGTCGACAGCTGCTGTTTTTGTCTGGTAGAAAGGTGGTCGACAGCTGCTGTTTTTGTCTGGTAGAAAGGTGGTCGACAGCTGCTGTTTTGTCTGGTAGAAAGGTGGTCGACAGCTGCTGTTTTGTCTGGTAGAAAGGTGGTCGACAGCTGCTGTTTTTGTCTGGTAGAAAGGTGGTCGACAGTTGCTGTTTTGTCTGGTAGAAAGGTGGTCGACAGCTGCTGTTTTTGTCTGGTAGAAAGGTGGTCGACAGCTGCTGTTTTATCTGGTAGAAAGGTGGTCGACAGCTGCTGTTTTTGTCTGGTAGAAAGGTGGTCGACAGCTGCTGTTTTTGTCTGGTAGAAAGGTGGTCGACAGCTGCTGTTTTATCTGGTAGAAAGGTGGTCGACAGCTGCTGTTTTGTCTGGTAGAAAGGTGGTCGACAGCTGCTGTTTTTGTCTGGTAGAAAGGTGGTTGACCCCTTGGTCTGAGATAACAGGTCAGTGCGCTTTCTGGCGCGTGCGCACTTCCCCTTCTCCCATCCATGTTTACATAAACATTAGATACCCTTTTTTTCTTTTAACAAGGCCGCCAGCAAGTTCCGAAAGGCTAGATTTTGACCGATAATTAATACCAAAAACAAATAGCAGAGTAATGACCTTTTAGAGCATCTTGTCCTCCATGTATGACCTTTTGAGCATCTTGGCCTCCATGTATGACCTTTAGAGCATCTTGTCCTCCATGTATGACCTTTAGAGCATCTTGTCCTCCATGTATGACCTTTAGAGCATCTTGTCCTCCATGTATGACCTTTAGAGCATCTTGTCCTCCATGTATGACCTTTAGAGCATCTTGTCCTCCATGTATGACCTTTAGAGCATCTTGTCCTCCATGTATGACCTTTAGAGCATCTTGTCCTCCATGTATGACCCTCAGAGCATCTTGGGGAAAAAGATGCTCTGACATCACGAAGAGCTTTAAGGGATTATAATTAGATGGCGAGATACAGGTGAACATAAATGCAATCTTCTCACGTGATTATATCAGGTATACTCCAGCCTCTTCGACTGGAGTATACCTAGTGTATACGTGGAGTACACTTGGAGTATACCTGGTGTGTATTTTAGAGTATATATATACCAGGAGTAGCTGTAATTTGTTGCGGTGTCTTGATGACTTACGGGAACATGTATTGTACTCACCTAGTTGTACTCACCTAGTTGTGCTTGCGGGGGTTGAGCTCTGGCTCTTTGGTCCCGCCTCTCAACCAATCAATTGTGTACCGTGGATGGTGTACCTTCGGGCAGTGTACCTTGCATACCTAAAGAGGGTTCTGGGAGTTCTTCCATTCCCCGAGCCCGGCCTGAGGCCAGGCTTGACTTGTGAGAGTTTGGTTCGGCAGGCTGTTGCTTGGAGCGGCCCGCAAGCCCAAATATCCACTTCAGCCTGAGTTGGTCCGGCACTTCTTGTAAGAACTTATCCAAGTGCTTCTTGAAGACATCCACCTTCGTTCCAGCAATATTTCTGTTGCTTTGCTGAAAGGGTGTTCCACAGCTGTGGACCTCTGATGTTCAGTGTTCTCTGATTGTGCCTATGGCACCTCTACTCTTCATTGGTTATATTCTGTATTTCCTTCCGTATCTTTCGTTCCAGGTCCAAATCTGGGACCTGGCCTTCAAGTACCATCCACTACACAAGGTGGACCTTGTGTGCTCCAACTCAGGGTACACACACAAATCACAATAGCGTGATATTGGTAATTGGTAATAGCGTGATCAGGGTAATGTACCATAGGTGGTCCTTCCCTCCTCAGCGCACTATCAATCATGGTACAAAATCACATGGTTATCTTGTGCCTATCGGGCAGTGCACCTTACACGTCTGTGCCCACCTGTCCAAGAATTCTCCAGGTTAATTTGACTGGCCGATAAAGGGTACTCTTAACTGATAGGTCGAAAGAGATCATTAAAAGGAAGGAGAGACGCAAGACAACCTCAGATTAAACACAACAGTATATTACCGGTCTTCATTGTTATAATGCTTGACAGGAACTTCTCCACGGCGCAGAAAGCGTAAGAGAAAGTCCTGAAAAGTATTATTTGATAGTAATGTGACCCCCTATCGACACCATCCTGAAGACTGAATTAATAATACACTATAAGAGCAAGAAGACTGCCAACTTGTTCATGAAGAACTCCCCTGACACCAAACAAAATTCCCTTGAAGGAGACAAATGTTGTCTATGCCTTCACATGTTCACTTGGAGAATGTTAGCCCCAGAGATGTCAATATATAGGCAGGACAACAACACCAACCCTTTCAAGACGCCTACCAATGCACAAGCAACAAAGACCCATCAAGGAACAT
The DNA here is from genome assembly GCF_040958095.1 of Procambarus clarkii. Taxonomy (NCBI): domain Eukaryota; kingdom Metazoa; phylum Arthropoda; class Malacostraca; order Decapoda; family Cambaridae; genus Procambarus; species Procambarus clarkii. The sequence goes on along the minus strand of NC_091217.1, from coordinate 4,813,180 downwards.
TAATCTCTACACATAACCAGACCATCAACAGAGATACCATGACAAACACCACCAAAATAATCACCACATACAACAACAGCAGAAGACTGGACGATGGCGAGGCAGTATACATCTAACAAGTCAAGCCATCTATCAACAGTCAACTAAAGGCAAGGTAATAACACTGCTCAAGTTAGGCCAAGTAGAATCTTGAAGATCACCGCTCAAGTTAGGCTAAGCTGGGTGCAGAGAGTGAAAACAAAACAGCCCATTTACAACTGTGTGTCAATTCACAGAAAGAAAAGACAACATAATAGCTTTGGGAGTAATCATGTCTGAAGACGTTACCTTAAAAGATCACAATAAAGTAGCTGTCATACCTGCAAGAAAAATGACAGGCTGGTAACAAGGAACTTTTACACAAGAGAGATGCCAGACCAATTATGGTACTTTTTAAAACACTAGTGCTTTCTTGGGTTTAATATTGTTGCATGCTCACAGCCCTCTCCAAAGCTGCATAAATTGTTGAGTTGGAGAATATGCAGAGATATTTTAAGGTCTGAATCCATTTAGCAAAACAGTTCAATTATTGGTAACTTTTATATTTAGAAAATATCAAAGGGATTGGTTGTAAACTGTACACATAACTACTCATGAGAGCAAGAGGCAGAGGTCGGTCCTGCCCCCAGGCCGGGCTCAGGGAGTAAAAGAACTCCCGGAAAACTCTCCATGTATTTACGACAGGAAGTGCAAAATAGCCCTATTGAAAAGCAGAGGTGCAAGAGGTACGCTTACAGAGAGAATTTTATCAACATTAAAGGACCAGGGGGCCAGATTCACAAAGCAGTTACGCAAGCACTTACATCTTTTTTTTTCAATCTTTGGCGGCTTTGTTTACAATTATTAAACAGTTAAATGAGCTCCGAAGCACCAGGAAGCTGTTTATAACAATAACAACAGTTGATTGGGTAACTGCTTCGTGAATCTGGCCCCAAGGCTTTTGAACAATCCCTCTAAACAACTAGCCGACCTCTAAAGGTCGTCAACAGAGGTTCTTCCTGGAAGTAGATAAATACCTTTCCAGGATTACCTGATGGAAGCCTCTTTTGACAATTACACGATAAACCGATCTGTAAATGATACGTCAGGCTGCAAGCAGCTAGCTAGCTAGCTAACTAGCTGCCTCTAACAACCTGGTTGACCAAACCACCACCCAAAAGGGCCTGGTTAGAGCCGGCCTCGGGGACCTTGACTTCCCGGAAGCAACAAGCTAAGGTAGGAGGTCCTGTAATTGCGTTGTTTGGTGCTGGGAGATGACTGTGCTGCTTGTGTGGGAGCGGACGACGAGTCATGTGTCCATGTTCTTGTACAGTATTTGCTTATTTAATTAGTGAGCATTGTTTGAAGTTCCTTTTAGTAACACTCACGCGCGATAACCTTGCGTAAAAATGTATTACAATATTAGAAATACTGGTACTAGGCTGTACACAACGAAGTTTGTAACGCGGCCCTTTGAATCTGTTATTGACCGTTGAAATCGTTATTGACGGTTAAAACCGTTATTGGCGGTTAAAACCGTTATTGACAGTTGAAACCGTTATTGGCGGTTAAAACCGTTATTGACCGTTGAAACCGTTATTGACCGTTGAATTTATACAAGGTTGACCGTGAGAACGTAGCCAAGAATAGAGGCGATCACCTTTACGCAGCCTGCCAAATATAGAACACGAAGCTCGAATTTAAATATTGACCGTTACTGAAGATATATATATGTGTGACGCAATTTGTTGTCTGACTCGATGGGGGGAATCGGTTGAGAAGAGTTATCCGTATTCGTTGTAGCACCAACGGATATTTGTATTTAAATTCGTATGACGCCAGGAAATTATGAATCTTTAATTGTCTGTTCATTTATTTGTATGAGTGTTAATACTTTATTCCTCGGTTTTCTGTATGTAAAGCCACACACACACACACACACACACACACACACACACACACACACACACACACACACACACACACACACACACACACACACACACACACTAAAAATTTTACCTGCTGCCGCAAAATTCTCTATATAAAAATATGGACCCATTTTGGGTACAGCGGAACTTACACAGTTTTTTTCAGCCAAAGAATTGTTATTGTAAAGTATCCTCTTCACTATAGAGTAGTGCCTGCGTTAGCTCCTGCCCGCACCGGAGTGCCTTTGTTAGTTTCTGTCACCGCTGGAATGCCTGCGTTAACTCCTGTCATCGCTGGAGTGCCGGCGTCGACTCCTGTCACCGCTGGAGTGCCTGCGTCAACTCCTGTCACCGCTGGAGTGCCAGCGTCAATTCCTGTCACCGCTGGAGTGCCTGCGTCAACTGTCACCGCTGGAGTGCCGGCGTTAACTCCTGTCACCGCTGGAGTGCCTGCGTCAACTCCTGTCACCGCTGGAGTGCCGGCGTTAACTCCTGTCACCGCTGGAGTGCCTGCGTCAACTCCTGTCACCGCTGGAGTGCCGGCGTTAATTCCTGTCACTGCTGGAGTGCCGGCGTTAATTCCTGTCACCGCTGGAGTGCCGGCGTCAATTCCTGTCACCGCTGGAGTGCCGGCGTCAACTCCTGTGACCGCTGGAGTGCCGGCGTCAACTCCTGTGACCGCTGGAGTGCCGGCGTCAACTCATGTGACCGCTGGAGTGCCTGCGTCTACTCCTGTGACCGCTGGAGTGCCTGCGTCTACTGTGACCGCTGGAGTGCCAGCGTCAACACCTGCCACCACCACCACCAGAGTGCCAGCGTCAACACCTGCCACCACCACCACCAGAGTGCCAGCGTCAACACCTGCCACCACCACCAGAGTGCCAGCGTCAACACCTGCCACCACCACCACCAGAGTGGCAGCGTCAACACCTGCCACCACCACCAGTGCCAGCGTCAACACCTGCCACCACCACCACCAGAGTGCCAGCGTCAACACCTGCCACCACCACCACCAGAGTGCCAGCGTCAACACCTGCCACCACCACCAGAGTGCCAGCGTCAACACCTGCCACCACCACCACCAGAGTGCCAGCGTCAACACCTGCCACCACCACCACCAGAGTGCCAGCGTCAACACCTGCCACCACCACCACCAGAGTGCCAGCATCAACACCTGCCACCACCACCAGAGTGCCAGCGTCAACACCTCCCACCACCACCAGAGTGCCAGCGTCAACACCTGTCACTAAACAGACGGCCCCGTGTCCTAACAACTGAACAAGGTGGTTATCTCCTGGTAGACCGGAAGAGCCCGTCACGTCTCACAAGATGCGGCTTAGGCTTTGAGTCTGTCGCCTCTCCCGGCTCTTATAATTACCAGCCTTCCGTCTTGATTTCTTCCACGCGTGTTTGGTCCACCATCTCCGGTGCCATGTCTATCACTGTCCACGGGGACCAGCCGTTCTCTCCTTTCCCCCCCCACTCCGTCGAGAATGTAACTGTTTTGTTTTTAACCAGAACACGTACAAGTCCAATCAAACTAATATCGAAGACGATGCATGGAAAACGTCTATATTACGGCGCTTAGTTTTTATTAATGCGTCGTTTTTGTTGCTGGTTTGGGATATTGTGTAATAATGTGTTGGAGTAGTCAAGATGAGTTGAGATGAGTCTTGGTGAAGGGGCGAGTCGTGGAGCCTCATTGTGAGACGTGAGGGGCGGGGGGTGTAGCGGGTGTGGGTATACACGGTGTGGTGTGTGTGTGGTGCCAGGTGTGGGATCAGCAGGTATAAGTTGGGGGGGGGGGGCTGGAGCGTGGGAGGGGAGAGAGGTGTGTGGTGGTACACGTTAAAGCTGACCTGAGGGTGCAGACACACACACCAGGCGGCCGCCCGCCTCTCTGCTCCTGCTGCTGCTGTTGGTGACGATTGGGCGTGGTGGTGGTGGTGATGGTGATGGTGGTGATGGTGATGGTGGTGATGGTGATGGTGGTGATGGGGCAGATAACAGTGATGGTGCCGCTGGTGACGCGTTAAAACTTAGTAAGAAAACACACGCATCAGAAACTTTCCACCAAAACGGGGGACGACCTCCTTCAGCACCCCTCTATGGAATTTTCCACCTTTAAATCCCCTCGAATTTATTCCTGTAACGTGTGTAAGAACGACAGCGGCACGACCCGACGGCTCTTCCGCGAGCTGAAGTCCCGAAGGTGAGTGAAGCAGCAGTCCGGACGACACAGGGGGGCTGCAGTCCGGACGACACCGGAGGGCTGCAGTCCGGACGACACCGGAGGGCTGCAGTCCGGACGACACCGGGGGACAGCAGTCCGGACGACACCGGAGGGCAGCAGTCCGGACGACACCGGAGGGCTGCAGTCCGGACGACACAGGGGGGCTGCAGTCCGGACGACACCGGAGGGCTGCAGTCCGGACGACACCGGGGACAGAGGCGGTCGTGGCGCCGATGGGCTGCGACGTTGAGGCTCTTCCTTAACCTTATTCCGGGAAACTAAAGGCAAAAAAATAACCAAGAAATCGTTCTGTTTTCCCCGGAGTTAGAGAGCCGCCCCCTCGCCGAGTACTTCATGCATAGCCCTCCACTGTTGGTGGGGTGGGAGAGGGAGGGTTGTGCTGGAACAGGACTCTTCCAGCAGGATGGTGGGAGAGGGGAAGGGAGGGGGGGGGGAGGATATATTTGCAGGATTTTTGCTTGCAGGATCGGGCTGATGGCTCATGAACCCCGCTATTCTTACATTGGTTGTCTGTTGTATTGAACCCTGACGTAATGTTTTCTATCATATCTTCTACATCTCTCTCTCTCTCTCTCTCTCTCTCTCTCTCTCTCTCTCTCTCTCTCTCTCTCTCTCTCTCTCTCTCTCTCTCTGCCCCCTTTCTTTTTTTCCTCCCCCTTACACACACACTCACACACACACACACACACACACACACACACACACACACACACACACACACACACACACACACACACACACACAAACACACACGTCCCGGAACTGAGAGGAATGAGCTACGAGGAAAGGCTAAAGGAGCTGAACCTCACATCCCTGGAAAACAGAAGAGTAAGGGGAGACATGATAACCACCTACAAAATTATCAGGGGATTTGACAGGGTGGACAAAGACAAACTATTCAGCACGGGTGGGACTCGAACAAGGGGACACGGGTGGAAACTTAGTACCCAGATGAGTCACAGAGACGTTAGAAAGAATTTTTTCAGTGTCAGAGTAGTTAATAAATGGAATGCATTAAGCAGTGATGTGGTGGAGGCTGACTCCATACACAGTTTCAAATGTAGATATGATAGAGCCCAGTAGGCTCTGGAATCTGTACACCAGTTGATTGACAGGTGAGAGGCGGGACCAAAGAGCCAAAGCTCAACCCCCGCAAGCACAATTAGGTGAGTACACACACACACACACACACACACACACACACACACACACACATATATATATATATATATATATATATATATATATATATATATATATATATATATATATATATATATATATAATCTTACTAAGTCGGTACTCCAAATACACCATGAAAGTAGTACGTCATTCTAAACCCAAGCTCTTCAAGTGCCTTAACAGCAACACTTTACGTAACACACAGTATTTCCCAACCAATTTTCTCAGATTTTGGCCAGATCTGCCGTGGCGCTAAGAATATCCCCGTGAGCGTCAGTCCCGCCACTTGTGTGGGAGACACTCTGGTTGGGGGCACGGTCGAGGTAATCACACACTCCTTTGTATCTGTTTTGTAACACTTAGAGTAGTGGAACTTAGCCAGAGTAGTGGGTGTGTGTGGGTGTGTGGGTGTGTGGTGTGTGTGTGTGTGTGTGGGGGTGTGTGTGTGTGGTGTGTGGGTGTGTGGGGTGTGTGTGTGTGTGTGTGGGTGTGTGTGGGGTGTGTGGGTGTGTGTGTCTGTGTGGGAGGGTAGGGGGTGTGGGTGTGGGTGTGTGGGTGTGTGGGAGGGTAGGGGGTGTGGGTGTGGGTCTGTGTGTGGGTGTAATTACCTAAGTGTAGTTACAGGATGAGAGCTACACTCGTGCTCGTGGTGTCCCGTCTTCCCAACACTCTTTGTCATATAACGCTTTGAAACTACTGACGGTCTTGGCCTCCACCACCTTCTCACTTATTAACTTGTTCCAACCGTCTACCACTCTGTTTGCGAAAGTGAATTTTCTTATATTTCACTATATATGTGTGTGTGTGTGTGTGTGTGTGTGTGTGTGTGTGTGTGTGTGTGTGTGTGTGTGTGTGTGTGTGTGTGGTGTGTGTGTGTGTGTGTGTGTGTGTGTGGTGTGTGTGTGTGTGGTGTGTGTGTGTGTGTGGGGGGGGGTGTTGTGCTTGCGGGGGTTGAAAGGAAGGGTACTATCAGAAGAAAGCGTTAAGCCATCGCGACTATAGAGCACTTGGAAGGGGTGTCAGAATAAGGATTGGGGATGGGACGGGGTGGAAGGAATGGTGCCCAACCACTTGGACGGTCGGGGATTGAACGCCGACCAACCTGACGGGAGACCGTCACTCGCCTCTCAACCGTCAATCTACTGGTGTACAGATTCCTGGGCTTCTCGAGCTCTATCATATCTACATTTCATCATGTCTCTTCCCCCCCCCCCCCTACACTTCCTCCTATCTCCCTTAATCTCCTCCCTCTCCTATCCTGCCCCATGTTCTCGTCCCCCCCACCCTCCTACCCTCCGTCATACCCTCCCTCCTACCCTTCCTCCTACTCCCCCTCCTCGTCACTTCAGACCCAAGTACGACATTCAACTCTTTCCCATTTCCTTCCCGCTCTTCATGGACGTCTCCTAATGCTTTCCCTTTCTGAGAACGTTCCTATTCCCCCGTCCCATCCCAAATCCTATTCCTGTCCCCCCTCCCCCCACCCTTCCAAGTGTATAGAGTCTTTAATGACTTGGACCTTTCTCCTGATAATTCCCTTCCCTGCCGTAAAGAGCCGACCTCCTGACCCCTGTGACCTGGGGTTGGGGGGTCAGTAGCCCCCGAAGGGGGAGTGGCAGAGGAAGAGCGGGATAAAGAGAGATAGAGAGTGAGAGATACAGAGACACAGATAAAGAGAAAGTCGATGAATTCAAGCGACTGGGATTTATCCGCCTACGTTTTTCTGGTCGTGATGATGTAGGTGGGGAGGTGGTGGGCAGGCTCCAGGAGGTGGTGGGCAGGCTCCAGGGGGTGGTGGGCAGGCTCCAGGGGGTGGTGGACAGGCTCCAGGAGGTGGTGGGCAGGCTCCAGGAGGTGGTGGGCAGGCTCCAGGAGGTGGTGGGCAGGCTCCAGGAGGTGGTGGGCAGGCTCCAGGAGGTGGTGGGCAGGCTCCAGGAGGTGGTGGGCAGGCTCCAGGAGGTGGTGGGCAGGCTCCAGGACGTGGTGGGCAGGCCCCCAGGACGTGGTGGGCAGGCCCCCAGGACGTGGTGGGCAGGCCCCCAGGACGTGGTGGGCAGGCCCCCAGGACGTGGTGGGCAGGCCCCCAGGACGTGGTGGGCAGGCCCCCAGGACGTGGTGGGCAGGCCCCCAGGACGTGGTGGGTCGCACAGGACTCTGGGTGCGTTGTCCTGGTCTCGTCACGGTGAACTTAGTCGTCAATCACGCCGTGTCAAAGGAAACATTATTATCATTATTATTATTTGATATATTCGTGAATTTGGGCAAATCTTACTAGACGTTACTGTTACTTTATTATTATTATTGTTAAATATCTTGTCACAGACATAATAACAAGGTCTAGAAGCTCACACTTATGCATTTGTGTATTTTATGTAAAGATTTGAACAACAAGTCTTTTGCTCTCTCCTGAGTGCATTATCAAGGTCTTGAGTGTATGAGGACGAGACTGAGATGTAAGTCTTCAGAGAAATTAAAAAGAATTTGTTCAGTGAATAACAGGTGGAATGCATTAGGCAGTGATGTGGTGGAGGCTGACTCCATACACAGTTTCAAGTGTAGATATGATAGAGCCCAGTAGGCTCAGGAACCTGTACACCAGTTGATTGACGGTTGAGAGGCGGGACCAAAGAGCCGAAGCTCAACCCCTGCTAGCACAATTAGGGGAGAAGAACTAGGTGAGTACAAATACATGAGAGACATGTGTTTTTAAGCAACTATATTTAAATATTTATATGTAAAATGCTGTTTGGTATAATCTGTGGCGAAATGGAATTGACGACATGATAAATAAATAACTGTTTGAAAGGTAGCTGAACATGGGCACAATAATCCAAAACAAATTCAATAAGACCAGATGTAATGAACTAATATAATCCACTTAACAGCAAGGTCATGCCATTTGAGGCTTTTCCCCGGAGAGCGTTCCTTCGCCGATAAGGATGGTATAGGAAATTACTTCAATGTGTTTTATAAGATATCGCAATACAATTTTATCGATTTTATCGCGTTATCGTAACGAAGTTGGTGGGATGGTGGGGGGAGGCATCTAGTCAAGTTATCGAGGCCTCGAGAGGTCTTGCGATAACTCCAATCTTCTGGTACAATGCTTACATCTCGCAAGTTACATTGTGTAGTGGAGTGATGGTTATTCAAGAAACAGAGAGACTGTATTTAATGGGGAGTCGGCCAGGAAATGTGTGAGGTTGGTGGATATGCCAGCGAAGCGGTGGTGTGGCGGATTTGGGGTAAATTATGATAAGAATTGCTAGGCTTGTAGCTGTGATTAGTGTGTGGCTTGTCTGGTGTGGCCAGTAGGCCTAAGAGAACTTGTTGAAGACGTCATGTGTGCAGTAATACTCAACTCAATACTCAGTTGCAGTAATAATAATTTAATAAAGTTGTTGCTCGTGAGTAGCCTAGTAAAAATAGGTATCAAAATTAACTATTAATAATTATTAACAAAATTAACTGTTCCATGAACGAAGAGAGAAGCTTCTAACCAGGACACATAACACTGTTCATTTCGTAAAATGGTTTGCTATAGAAATATTTTTTTGTGAATTATCTTACTATACAATCTTGATTTTTAAGTACAGAGTTTGGGATGTCATTTGTGGACTATGCACTTCAAGATACGGAGGTGTTGGGCGACAAATTTAGACTTTAGAACGACAAATTTCAGCCTTCACATCAAGACTTTTCTTATGCCTCGCGGAAAGCTCTCCGTGTTGTTGGTTTTAGCAGGAGCATGACGGGAAAGCATGCAAGAATAACTTACACAGCTGCAATAATAACAGGTTGAAATGGGAATTTAAAGGATATAGGCGTGTCCTAGGATATAGGCTAGGACACGCCTATATCTCTTGTCTCTTGAGGCTAGGACACGCCCCGTATCCTAGCATGAGGCCTACACTTTGCAAACGAAACGTCCATAAGAGCAAAAAAAAATTACCTCTAATAGAACCAATCACCTTTAAGAAGTCCTCTCATATCCAACCCCAAACTTTCCCAACACCCATTCCCGCCACACTACATTAATTGCAGAAATTACTCCCATAATACACTTCATTTTTTCGTAAGTTTTCCTCGCATCCATTTTCTTTACGATGGCAGGTGATCCCTGAGTTCAAATTTACGATCTAGGGATCCTTGGTGTAGTGACCAGACACCTGGCGGAAGATATCTTGAGGTATTAATAGTGTGGTCGATCCACAGCTCACTTAAATCCCACACACAAAATTTACGAGACGAGGCTATAACCAAAATTTAACGCTAACGTTAGCGGATTTTCATAGTCTGTCATGATGGCGGGTTTTTGGGGGGGCTGTCGACGGGACGGACATTTTGGTGATGCTAGGGGAATGACAGGTGGTTTAAGGGGGAGGGGGCAGCAGTTGCAGGGTTCACCTAAGGGCTTGTGCAACATGAGTGGTATAATGTGACCTGGAGAGAGAGAAGAAGTAGTACCCAGCGCATCGCGATGTCGCAATGAGCTTTGTTGAAGCAACGCCTCACCCGTTTGCCTGGAATGCCTGCAAATTCACCCCAGGGTACCTGACTGTCGTCATAGGTTACTTGACGATTGTCGTACGTTATTTGGCAATCGTTATATGTTCCTTGCTTATCGTCGTTTGTTGGTTATCGTTTGTTATTGAAAAAATGTTCCTGGGTTATCGTCCTAGTTACTGGTTATCATTCTAGTTACCTGGCTGTTGTCATATGTTCTCCCGGTGGTATTACTGCATTGACAAACCCTGAACGTTCCTTTCTAATTAAAAAATTTCATGTAAGATTATTATTTAATGATTTTTCGAAAATGAAAATAGTATGATTTTACCACTCTTGTATTATCATTGTATAACCATTATTTGTTAGTGTTTTATTTGTCGTTGGATTTATATTGCGTTCGACTAGTTGTATTTGCGGGGTGGATGAGCCACGACTCTTGGGTCCCGACTCTGAACTCATAATAATTTACTGGTGTATAGGTTTCAGAACCCGTTGGGCTCCGTCAGATCTACATTTAAAGCTGCGTATACTGTAGATTTCAGTTGGCAACACATTACCTTTGTTTATCATCAGTGACTGCGTAATGCTATCAGTTTTCGGAGGCGGCGGCTGCGTATGAAGTGCGCACTCCAGTTAGATCTGAGGGGAGGCGAGCATGAGGGGATAGATGCGTGTGAGGGATAGGTAGAGAGGAAGGGGAAGCTGTGGCGCTGCGTCAGAGAGAGCTGGCGTCGTCAATATGCGTCAGCGTCAACGTCAGCAGTGCCATGAGGTTGACGTGCGGGGAGGAGATGTGGACGATGTAACAGTATGTCGAGTGTCATGTGGGATTAGGACATATATAAATTCCTATTGGTGGCACCCAACTTGTCAAGAGTAGATGTATGCCAGCGAGTCTGTCTGTCTGTCTCTCTCTCTGTCTCTCTCTCTGTCTCTCTCTCTGTCTCTCTCTCTCTCTCTCTCTCTCTGTCTCTGTCTCTCTCTCTCTCTCTCTCTCTCTCTCTCTCTCTCTCTCTCTCTCTCTCTCTCTCTCTCTCTCTCTCTCTCTCTCTCTCTCTCTCTCTCTCTCTCTCTCTCTCTTTCCCTTTCTCTCTCTCTCTCTCTCTCTTTCCCTTTCTCTCTCTCTCTCTCTCTCTCTTTCCCTTTCTCTCTCTCTCTCTTTCCCTTTCTCTCTCTCTCTCTCTTTCCCTTTCTCTCTCTCTCTCTCTGAACTTTCCCTTCACTTACCTCGTGGTAAGTCTTACCTTACAGCTTTCTCTGGAACACTACCCACTAATCAGATTTACTCCCAGGTCACCAATTACTGCTGGGTGAACAGGTGCGAACGGTTATGGATTAGTTCCCAGTCGTTCCTCCCTGGGTCTTGTAACGGGCCGAGTTTGTCGCGCGCGCGCGCGTGTGTGTGTGTGTGTGTGTGTACAATTTTGTATATCAAACTACTAGGCCAGCTACTTTTTTTGTTTTTTTTATTAAATAATATACAGCTTGTTGTTGTTGTTTAAGATTCGCTACTTGGAACAAAAAATCCCAAGTAGCACGGGCTATGGTGAGCCCGTAGTTAATGTACAACTACTGACCAATCCCAGAACACATTCCCCCAGAAACTCTTATTAACTCCCAGCTACCTATTTACTGCTAGGTGAACAGAGGCGAGATTTACGGTATACATAAGAATTAATTATCCATCGTAATTATACGTTCTCTCATATACCGCCTAACAGCGGGCAATCCGCACTTTTTCGTTGTCATTTTTAGTGCGTTGGCACCACACCCTTTCTCCTGCCTCAAGAGCAAAGACATTAATAACTCTTTCGCTGTTTGATGGGTCAGTAACGCGAGCTGCAGGAGGGGGGGGGGAGGGGGTTGGGCAAGGGGTGGGGGGATAGGGGTTAGAAGCAGAAGGTGGTTTGGGGTGTGGGGGAGGGGGGTTTAGGAACAGGGGGATAGCTGGCATTTGGTAGGCAGATTGCCAGATTCGTCAAAATGTACTGGACTTCTTAGGTGCCTCTCCTCATCCCTTTTCTTATTCCCTACCCCGTCCCCTCATTCCCCGTCCCCTCATCCCTCGTCCCCTCATCCCCCGCCCCCCTCAACATAGTTATGAGGGAGGGGGGCGAGAATGAGGACCGCATCCTCATGTGCTCGTCTCCATCACGTGTTAATTTGGCGATATTCCTTCATCCGTGTAATCATGTAACTTTAGTGACGTCGGATAACGAGTGATTTAAGTGTGGGTGCCGTAGTTGTCGGTGATTATATCAGTCGGTTGGAAAGGGGGTTACTAGGCTGTTGTTAGTGGCAGTAGGTATGTCACTGTTTGCTGTCAGTGGTAGTTAGTGGTCGCTTCTCCCTATCGTCAGCGATAATGGTCGTCAGTACCTATTGCTTAGTGTAAGTGCTCGTCAATCTGTTTACTCTAAGAGTATTTATCTATCAGTAACTATCTATCAGTGATAGTCTATCTGTGTCTATGGGGGAGTGAAGCCTGGCTCTTTATGCCCTGTCTACTACCCTATTGTATCTGTTGCTGTACAATTTAACTGTTCTGATGTTCGAATGCGTTGTCGAACCTGGCCTTCAGAGTGTGGCTGGAGGTGGCTTCTACAACTTCTTTCTTCAGAAGAAAGAAGCTCAGCTGATTAAGGCAGTGTCTGGGATGCTCCCGGACGCAGGTTCGAATCCTCGTCACGGTCCTTGTGGATTTGTTCTTCACGGTATTCCCTTTGTTTACTACCCGTACTGAGAACGAGTATTTCCTCACATTCCTTCGGTTCATTTGTGTTTTCAGTTTCCACTTGTGTCCTCCTGTACTATTATCACTCAATTTGAAGAGGCTGTCCTTGTCCACCTCGTCTATTCACCTCAGTATCTTGTATGTTGTGATCGTATACCCCCTGTTTCTTCTATGTAGGCGCTAATCTGTGTTTACCGCGAGAGAATGTTCGCCATATAGACTAGTATTTGCCCACGTTAATATTGACTTTTATACATCAATGATAAATTTAGGGCTTTTGATCTTGGAACTTGAAAAAAATTATAACAGTACGATGACAATGATAGTTATTGAGATGAGTTTGACGGAAGGTAAATTTAAATTTTGCCCCGAGGGGCGAGTTTATTGGGCAGCGCCGCCACTCATCCTGTGAGTGGACACACCGCCATAGCAACATGTACCACAACTCCCCAATAGGAAGAAAACCCGCTGGGTTGTTCATCCTGTCACTTAATGCACTTTGAGGGGACGGGAGAGTACAGTTCGCAGTATGTCTCTTGGGGTCGGGTTGTTCTTATCTTCCAGCTTATCTGTGAGACGGGAAGGTGGACTTGAGGACAGTTGATTAGCTACAGAAAGGTTTGATGTCTAATCGCTCCTGGCATTTTTGTACATTTTGGGTAAATATTTAAAATTGTGTCTTAAATGTAGCCTAGTTACGTTTTTTTAACCGATGTAGGACGATGATAGGGCGAGATGGTTGTGAGAATGATGGTGATAGAGATGAAGATAGTGGTATATTGTTGTGTAGGCAAGGCAGGAGTGATGGTGATTAAAGAAGTGGGAAAAGATTGGAAGGGGTGAAAGTGGGAGGGAGAGAGAGAGAGGGAGGGGGAGAGTGTGGAAGGGGGGATAGAGGATGGGGGGGGGGGTGCGTGGATTGGCGCTGGATGGACGCCAGTAGCACGTGGTATACAGCCTTGCCAACCCCCCCTGTCCCCTCTATCCCTGGGTTTATTCTTCTTAGTCACTTCCCATCTCCCCCCCATCCCCTTAACCCCCCTCCCCTCTTCCCATCACCATCACTTCCCCATCCTTCAAACTCCCTTATTTCTTATCTAAACCCTTCATAATGCATATAATTTGTATTCATTATATTCAATATTTTTTTCTGTTTATCTACATTATCTAATTTATTATACCTGAATTAGTGATGGTGGGAGAAGGGTGATATACAGGTGCCTTAAAATTATGTAATAGCAAGCTAAGAATGCATATTTGTTTTACCTTAAAGATCATTTGGGAACTAATTCCTGAACCCTGTAAGCGACTCTTACTCTTATGCAGCCTCTCCAAGGATGAGTATGGGGCTCCGTCAGGAACTAATTAGGTCTAAACTAACAAATTACGGCATACCTTAAGCTACATTTTTTTTGGTCGTGTCTTGGATGTGTATGTGGCTCCGATATCGTCGGACGGAAAGGAATTTAGCGGCAAATTAGTTTCCTGTAAACTCAGAATGCTATGTCAGATTCCCTTGCTCAGCCTGTTCTAGCTCAGCCTGTTCTTGCTCAGCCTGTTCTTGCTGCAGCCTGTTCTTGCTGCAGCCTGTTCTTGCTGCAGCCTGTTCTTGCTGCAGCCTGTTCTTGCTCAGCCTGTTCTTGCTCAGCCTGTTCTTGCTCAGCCTGTTCTAGCTCAGCCTGTTCTTGCTCAGCCTGTTCTAGCTCAGCCTGTTCTTGCTCAGCCTGTTCTTGCTCAGCCTGTTCTTGCTGTAGCCTGTTCTTGCTGCAGCCTGTTCTTGCTCAGCCTGTTCTTGCTCAGCCTGTTCTTGCTCAGCCTGTTCTAGCTCAGCCTGTTCTTGCTGTAGCCTGTTCTTGCTGCAGCCTGTTCTAGCTCAGCCTGTTCTAGCTCAGCCTGTTCTTGCTGCAGCCTGTTCTTGCTCAGCCTGTTCTTGCTGTAGCCTGTTCTTGCTTCAGCCTGTTCTTGCTGTAGCCTGTTCTTGCTTCAGCCTGTTCTTGCTGCAGCCTGTTCTTGCTGAGTGCAAGTCAATGAATGAGGTCAATGCATAGAAAACGTCTGTATTGAGTTGCTTTAATTTTTACTAATAGGTCGCATTTTTAACGGATTGGTCGTCGAATAAGTGGACGGGTTGTGCTATATTATAATCCAAAAATCGTGTAGTTACATAACTTGATAACAGGCCATTGCGGGGGGAAGGGATGTTATTGATTGTTTGATATACGATGCTTGCATGTTATCGCAGTTGAGATAAGATAGCAGTAAGGGAGCAACATTATCTACATTAGGCTAGGGGGGGAGTCAGTCTGGAAGGCTTATGTTAACACTATTAGGAATTCGCTGCATACTATGTAACTGATTTCGTTTACCTAGCCTAACATTTAAGGGATATGGAACAAGCATTGGAGTTAATGCTAGATAAGATGTAGACAATTTATGTCGTGTGTTTCCTTCGCGTTCTATATATATTATATATATATATATATATATATATATATATATATATATATATATATATATATATATATATACTACTATATATATATATATATATATATATATACTACTATATATATATATATATATATATATATATATATATAATATTTTTAATCTCGCATTTGTACAGTGTTTTCGGCTCTTAAGGAATTAAGAGCGCGAAAGGTTAGTATTATGACCATTATGAGTTGAAAACGACCATATGTATGTGACCATTATATTCTATTTGATCTGTATATTTTCTAGAGCTGTGAGAAAGCGTGCTCCAAAATGGCGGAGAAATGTCTTTTGAGTTCTGCTTCTGTCGGTACTTTTGACACTGGTGTATGCATCTCTGTGGTGTTATCTGTCGTATACATCTACTCTATACATCTCTGTGGTGTTATCTGTCGTATACATCTACTCTATACATCTCTGTGGTGTTATCTGTCGTATACATCTACTCTATACTTCTCAGTTATGTTGTATTATCTGGTGTGTACATCTCAAGTGGTATTATCTGTTGTGTATATATATCTCAGTGGTATTATCTAGTGATACACGTGTCTTGCAGACTGGAGCAAGGGTGTGGTGGGCCGGGTGTGTGCTGTGGGGGGTGTGGTGGGCCGGGTGTGTGCTGTGTGGGGTGTGGTGGGCCGGGTGTGTGCTGTGGGGGGTGTGGTGGCCGGGTGTGTGGGGTGTGGTGGCCGGGTGTATGCTGTATGGGGTGTGGTGGCTGGCGAGGTTGGGGAGCATACGTCGATATACTGTAGTATATTATCCTCGTTGTGGAGGGAGATTTGACAGCCGTTCCTGTGTTGCAGGTTCACTCACGACACAGGAGAGATGTACTGGTGTGTATGTGTGTACTTGGTGTCCCGTCTTCCCAGTACTCTTTGTCATATAACGCTTTAAAACTACTGACGGTTTTGGCCTCCACCACCTTCTCACTTAGCTTGTTCCAACCGTCTACCACTCTGTTTGCAAAAGAAAACTTTCTAATATTTTTTTTTTCTCGGAATCTTTGTTTCCTTAGCTCGAATCTGTGTCTTTTATTCGTGAAGTTGATGGTTTCAGGAATTCCTCTTTGTCAATTTGGTCGATTTCTGTTAGTATTTTGTAAGTGGTGATCATATCTCCTTTTTTTATTCTATATTTTAGTGTGTATGTGTCTGGTAATGTCTTTTGAGAGATTATAACAAGCCTACATAATATAACTCAAATTATAACTCTCGCAGCCTACAATAACATGTTTTTTGTAGGCTAGTCGTGTTTAGGTTATTTTGTTCTGTTACCTCGGCTTTGTTTTTGTTATGTAAACCGTTTACATAACATTTTTTTTATTTAACATTTTAACTCTTGATTTTTATTATCATGGCCATGGTTATGAAAACAATTTTCCTCCTTGACTTTTGTTATGGCGGCCATTGTTATGTAAACAGTTTACCTCTCTTAGCGTCCGTGTGGATATTATCGTTGTCTTGAGTGGCAAATATTGAGACGCCTAGTGCCGCATATATTTTGGAGTTTGACTCGCTAGGTTTGTATGTACTCTTTACTCGCCAGACTAGGCTTTGATCACGCTAACTTGACTGTTCTCAATTATAATTTTGGTTGAATTGTTTCCTGATACAATTACTTATATTGGCCAGTAATTGTTTGTGGTGATGAACAATTCCCCGGTGTCGGGAACATTTTTAGTTAGGCTTCTATCCTGGTCTATCTATCCTACTTGGTCTATTCTATCCTACCAACCCCCCCTAGGTTGAACTACTGAACTTCCGCAGAATGCAACCCACAACAGCTGGCTAACTCCCGGGTACCTTGCATTTACCGTTAGGTGAAGAAGGGAAACATGGTCAACTATTTGTCCTGAGTGGGTGGAGGATTGAACCCTCGCCCCTCGGTTGTAAGTCGAGGACTTAGACCACTCTGCCACAGGACCCGTTCGTGCAACAGCATGCATATGGAGAGAGAGAGAGAGAGAGAGAGAGAGTGTGTGTGATGTTTATCTCATCTGAGGTGTTGTGCACTCAGTGTGTTGTTGGAGTGTTATAGTGGGGATTTACACACACCTTTCACCATGGTACACCATGTGTGTGTTAATGGCAATATTTCGGGGAACATATAATCCCATAACCCGTGTGTTTTCTTAAGATATTTTAAGATTGTGTGGTAGACGTTCAAGTTCAAGTATGTTTATTGAGATAAGCAAGAAATACACCTCAAAGGGATAGAGTAGCTTAGGCTATTTCTACCCCCCTGTAGTAGACGGTTTTGGCTAGAATTAGATGACTGTAGTGGTTAGCGACCCGCGAGGCCCTGCTGTACCTGTCCAGCAACGAGGAGGCCTGGTCGACGACCGGGCCGCGGGGTCCCTAAGCCCCGAAATCACCTCAAGGGGGAAACCTCAAGGTAAGGTTACCTGTCAAGTCCAGAGAAAACCTTCCTGAAACATCTTAAATGTTGAAATTAAATCTGCGTTTCCAGGTACATATATATGAAGATCAGTCTCGCCCTTCTCTTAGGATGAACCACCAAAGCTAATTGCATGGTTCTTAGGGTTGTTATGGTCCGGTTCTTGGGTCTATTAGGCTGTAGGACACTGTTGGTGGTTATGTTAAACTTATGTAACTTGTTTAACTAAAGGAATTTTGGGGTCCACTTCCTGAATCCATGATGTGCCTCTGTAATCTTTTCCATTGCAGTCAACAGAATGGGTATGGGTACATAAATGTTCACAAGATGGGGTACACGGAATTGGTATGGGGTCCACTACTGCCCACAGGATGGGTATGGGGTCCACAACCACTCACTGGATGGGTATAGGGATCCACAAATCTACTCAGAATGTGATTTGAGTGTATAAACAAATGAACCTAAATCTCTCCTCGATCAATGTTTATGTTTAACGGAGAGGGAGCGCGTGGTGTTGGCCTGCGCGCGCGCGCTCAGCGACCACGCTAGTAATTATGGTAGCGAGTGATCTCATCTGACTTCGACCTGGACGCCGCCATCATGCGAGTGTGGGTGTTGGCTCAGGAAAGGACCCGGGGGCCGCTCGGTATTTATGGGACACGTCTAATGGCGGAAACTATTGTTGCAAGCAGTCAAGGATCTTCCCTGAATCTATCTGTTCTCTTTTAAGGGGGGGAAAAAAAGTCAAATGAAACTCTATTATTTTGATTCTTAGATTTTTTTAAGGGGGAAAAAAGAGTCAAATGAGACTCTATTGTTTTGATTCTTAGATAAAGATTCTATTGTCTTTGATTCTGTTAAGGGGGAAAAAGAGTCAAATGAGACTCTATTGTTTTGATTCTTAGGTAAAAGTGTGCGAACATTTAGCGACTACGCTGTGTCTAGCCTGAATTAGCGGGGAGAATTAACTCCGGGTTGTACTAATGGTATCGCAGAGATTATCGAAGATTAGCGACTTTGACTGTCGCTGCTGTTGTCCATTTGTCTGACGGCAAACTTACGGTTTTAGTGCCTTGAGGAAACTGTGTGGCCGCGGCGAGCTGCCTCGACTCTGGCGCTTGTCTGTTTGTCGGTTAGTAGTTGAGTGTCGAGAACGTAATCCGGATAGAAAGTGCTTACTTGCTGTGAGAGCAGGGTTGGATTTTATTTTTTTTTTTTCTCTCTCTCTCTCTCTCTCTCTCTCTCTCTCTCTCTCTCTCTCTCTCTCTCTCTCTCTCTCTCTCTCTCTCTCTCTCTCTCTCTCTCTCCATATTGTTGTTACGTATAAAGGCCTAATTTGTTTTAACGTTTTGAACGTGTTCACACCTTCAGTTCACGTTCACCGAGAACATGAGGAAGAATAATTGGCGAGGTATTTAATTGTTCATTTGCGAAACTCTGAAAGCAAAAAACAAAACAAACAAACAAACAAAGAAAGCGCGTTGGCTAGGCTGTCAATAAGCACATTCAGCATAAAGTAATGTTTAGTTGTATCCTTCTAAATGTTTGTAAACCGGCTGAATCGCATTTTTTGTGTGTTTGGACGTGTGATTATCTGGCTATTGTGGGTGGGTGGGGGAGGGGGGGGGGGAGTTGGGCAGAAGATGCCAATTGTTTGGCGGTTGGTTGGGGTAGTGCCATCTGGCGGCCACCCAGGTTAACCCCATCACCCCCACCACCACCCCCACTACCCCTCTAACCCAAGCCCCATCACTCGCTGTCCACCACCATCTCCCCCCCACCCAACCACCACCACCACCACTATCTTCAACAACACCCTCACCCCCCACCCCCATCCCCAACAACCACTGGGGGCTCCTCCTCCACCAACTCCACCAACTTCCTCGCAACTTTCGCCACCTCAACCACCAGCAATTCAACCTTTCTTAGAATAGATTTATGCAACGAAACAGAATTGTCCTCCCCTCAAGTCGCATGAATGAAAAATGGAAAATAAGTGGTTGAAAAAGCGAGAAAAAGATTCCACAGACAATTTTATATAGCTGATTCATATATCATCGATATATGTAACAACTCACCGTATCATCTTACATATTAATGTACTGGCTTAATGCTGACTCTTGCATCTTATGTGTGATCTTGACTCGTATTGTGTGCGCGGGCCCCAAGCTTCCGGCTGACCCGGTATGGGTCAGCCAGGCAAGGTAACAAGGC
This sequence comes from Procambarus clarkii, assembly GCF_040958095.1. NCBI lineage: Eukaryota > Metazoa > Arthropoda > Malacostraca > Decapoda > Cambaridae > Procambarus > Procambarus clarkii. The sequence continues at coordinate 4,793,445 of NC_091217.1, read as the reverse complement.
AAGGTAACCCCTACTCAAGGTAGGCAAGGTAACCCCTACTCAAGGTAGGCAAGGTAACCCCTACTCAAGGTAGGCAAGGTAACCCCTACTCAAGGTAGGCAAGGTAACCCCTACTCAAGGTAGGCAAGGTAACCCCTACTCAAGGTAGGCAAGGTAACCCCTACTCAAGGTAGGCAAGGTAACCCCTACTCAAGGTAGGCAAGGTAACCCCTACTCAAGGTAGGGGTTGGTCACTGTATTACTTAGGTCGTGGAGAGCAGTGTAATGCTGAGACATGTTATGTCTTAGGAATCTGTGGGTGAGTAGTGAGATCAAGAGTCTAGGCCAGTTGTGGGTCTAAGAGTCTTGGCCAGTTGTGGAACTAAGAGTCTTGGCCAGCTGTGGGACTAAGAGTCTAGGCCAGCTGTGAGACTAAGAGTCTAGGCCAGCTGTGAGACTAAGAGTCTAGGCCAGCTGTGAGACTAAGAGTCTAGGCCAGCTGTGAGACCAAGAGTCTAGGATACACACAAAAATCACAATAGCGTGATATATCAAATGAACAAATCCACAAGGGCCGTAATGAGGGTTCGAACCTACACACGGGATGTTCCCAGATGCGCCTTGGTCAACTGTACCGCGACATGGTAAAAAACATTGCAACCTGGAGTGCTACTGCCCTCACGGGGATCCCGAAGCTTCGAAGCACAACCGAGGTTTCACACAAGGTTGCAATTCTTTTTAACCATTTCGCCGTACAGTTGACCAAGGCGCATCTGGGAACATCCCGAACGTAGGTTCGAATCCTCATCACGGCTCTTGTGGATTTGTTCAAGGTATCTAGGCCTGTAGGCCATAGCAAGAGTAGCGTGTGTGGTGGTGGATTCAGGTGGCAGGTGCTGGGAGGGGTGACATCCATGTGTTGGGGGTGGTGGGGAAGGAGGTGGGGGTGAAGGTATGTCCTCCCCTTGCAGGGGAGGGAAGGGAATGGTGGAGAGGGGAGAGTAAGAGAGGTGGGGGAGGGTAGCCTAAGAGCAAGGAAAGGGTGAGAGAGAAATATGGGAAGGGAGGGTGAGAGAGACATGAGAAGGCGAGGGAGACACCCACCTCAGATGTCATTCTAGGAGATAGCGTGAGGGTGTCGTAGGTGGTGTATAGGAGTTCCTTGAGAAATATAAGCGAGGGGGCGTACTCTAGTGGAGCATAGAGCAGTGAGGGAGGGAAAAATGGAGGCAGAGGAAGGAGGGGGGAAGACATAGAGGCAGGAAGAGCAGACAAGTAAGGGGAAGACTGGAGAGAGGGAGCCAAGCAGAGCAGGTTGTCGTTGGCAGGACGTCAAGGTGTCCCCCAGCTGCTGCTGCTCTCAGGTGCATTGACGAGTCCCAACACTTGGCTATATGTGGTAGTTGGTGCATGCTGCTGCTGCTCCTGCTGCTGCTGCTCCTGCTGCTCCTGCTGCTCCTGCTGCTGCTGCTGCTGCTGGTGTCTGCTGCTCCTGCTGCTGGTGTCTGCTGCTCCTGGTCGTGGTGTCTGCTGCTGCTGCTGCTCCTGCTCCTGCTGCTCCTGCTGCTGCTGCTACTTCCCTCCTCCCCTGCGACTCTGCTGAAGGAGGGGGTTGTGGTGGAGATGGCGCCGAAGTTGCAGAATCTGTGGTGAGAGTGACGGACACCGCCTTGACCACTATCTACGTGAATGTGAACACCTGAGAGACATTAGAACTATGTGTAGAATAATAAACCCCACATTGTTTGAGTTAGGAAAACACTTTGTCAAATATTGATACTGTTCTTAAAAGATTCCCTCATTTTGCACCCGCAAGATAACGTAAGTTTTTAAAGGTTGACAGATGTTAATCTTCTTGTTTGAGGAGCTGTTCACTTGAGACAGTTAAGCAAGTCCCAGCTGTGTCTGGGTACAAGTGACAGGATGAACAACCCAGCGGGTTTTCTTCCTATTGGGGAGTGTTGTACATGCTGCTATGGCGGTGTGTCCACTCACAGGATGAGTGGCGCTGCCCAATACTGTCACTATGGCGGTGTGTGTCCACTCACAGGATGAGTGGCGCTGCCCAATACTGTCACTATGGCGGTGTGTGTCCACTCACAGGATGAGTGGCGCTGCCCAATAAACTCGCCCCTCGGGGCAAAATTTAAAACAAATTAAATTATCTCTTATCCGTTCAACATTGTACGGACATTGCATCTAATTGTATTTGAGTGCTTGGATATGTGTGTGTATTTACTATTTGTATCTGCAGACTCGAGCTATTAGCTCTTGGACCCCGCCTTTCTAACCAATTTATTTTTCCTCTTATGTCTTCTACGTATATTTCTCTCTCTAACACACGCACATCCCCAGGAAACAGCCCCTGGCAGCTGTCTAACTCCCAGGTACCTGTTTACTGGTAGGTGAACAGGTGCATCAGGGTGAAACAAACTCTGTCTACTTCTTTCTGCCTCAGCCGGGAATCGAACCCAGGCCCTTAGGTCTACGACACCTGAGGGTTGTCCACTCAGCCGCATGTGTCTTTATAAAATCTTATAAGTCTTTCAAAGTGGCATTCAACTTCGCTAACACCGGGAACAGCCAGCTAACACCGGGAACAGCCAGCTAACACCGGGAACAGCCAGCTAACACCGGGAACAGCCAGCTAACACCGGGAACAGCCAGCTAACACCGGGAGCAGCCAGCTAACACCGGGAACAGCCAGCTAACACCGGGAGCAGCCAGCTAACACCGGGAACAGCCAGCTAACACCGGGAACAGCCAGCTAACACCGGGAACAGCCAGCTAACACCGGGAGCAGCCAGCTAACACCGGGAACAGCCAGCTAACACCGGGAGCAGCCAGCTAACACCGGGAACAGCCAGCTAACACCGGGAACAGCCAGCTAACACCGGGAACAGCCAGCTAACACCGGGAACAGCCAGCTAACACCGGGAACAGCCAGCTAACACCGGGAACAGCCAGCTAACAACGGGAACAGCCAGCTAACACCGGGAACAGCCAGCTAACAACGGGAACAGCCAGCTAACACCGGGAACAGCCAGCTAACAACGGGAACAGCCAGCTAACACCGGGAACAGCCAGCTAACAACGGGAACAGCCAGCTAACACCGGGAACAGCCAGCTAACACCGGGAACAGCCAGCTAACAACGGGAACAGCCAGCTAACACCGGGAACAGCCAGCTAACAACGGGAACAGCCAGCTAACACCCACTTCTCTCATTCACAACATTCTGACGTCAATATCCACCATGCTGCTGTAACCTGCCTTATTTGTGTGGCATTACTCGCAGGTGTCCTGGCTCAAGCATCGGTAAACTAAGTCATTACGGCAAACGTCGTGTAACAAGGCCATTTGGATTTCGTGACAGAACAATTCGTAAATCGGTGAACGTTCGTTCCTGGGTTAAGAAAAGTTACAACCGGTATTCCTCTTCAGCTTCCAGTACGAGGACGCGCTGAACATGTGACGATTTTCTGTAGCTCTCAATAGGTTTGACCTGTGAGAGCTTGGTCCAACAGGCTGTTGCTTAGAGCGGCCCGCAGGCCAACATATCCACCACAGTCCGGTTGGTCAGGCACTTCTTGAAGAAAATTCCATTGAGGTTCCCTGATTTTTGTTTTCCGTTTTCTTCCAAGACAGAACCCCCGATTCAGCAAGCATTTATACAACCACTCGCGAAACATTTACATCTTTCCTTAATCGTGGCAGCTGCTGTGTTTACACTTATCACCCGGATAATGAGCCCCGAGGCACTACGAGGCTGATTGTAACAACAACAACCTTGGGTTGTGTCGTTTTGAAGCTCGTCAGCTGCTTAAAAAGTGTAAACAAAGCCGCCATGATTAAAGGAAAGATGTACAGGTTTCGTAAGGGGTTAGGTGAATCCTGTCCCAGGGGGCGTGGGAGTCTTCGTGTTAGCTGACATGTGGAGTAGATGTTTGTCTACAGTGTCATGGGATTAAGGGGGGGGGGGTGAGAAGTGACAGGTTCCAATCTTCGTGGAATCTCGTGGAAGAGATTTCAATCTCATATGAATTATAATTGTGAAGTTACCTTGATGTGGGTAGTTGGGAGAGGAAGATAGGCGAAGGTAGGAAGAAATGGGGAGGAGGAGGAGCTGGGGAAGATGGGAAATAGAAGAAATCAGGAAGATATTAAAGGAAGTTTAGCATCATCCCTCCCATCTGGTGACGTCTTCCTTCTTCCCTTCCTTCCTTCTTTCTCTCTCCCTCTCATAATTCTTGCCACCTTTCCCACCTCCACCCGTCACATTAAGGACATTAGGCCTACGGACGTTTACTACGGACCAATGGTTACATATTTACGTGTGCAAGTTGCACCATTGAGTCGTGCACGAGGCGAGCCTTGCACGGCCTGGTCCACGACGGACCGAAACCTTGTCGTCTCTTCGTTTTCTGAACTGTGGTTTGGTCATCGAGCCTAATGACTCGTAATGAATCGTAACAAGCGAGCCAATTACCCGGCAGTTCTCCCGTCTCATCCTCCTTTGTCTCCAAGAACCACCACTGTCTCGCAGCGGCCGTCACTGTCTGTCCCACTTGTCACTGTCCAGCACGTACTGGAGTCACTCCACGTGCTGGAGTCACTCCACGTGCTGGAGTCACTCCACGTGCTGGCACGGCCCAGCACGTGTTGAAGCACCTTGTACCGTATGAAATTCACTTCGTACCACGTGGTTTATACCTTATATCGGACCGAGGGTCTCGTACCGTGTGTGACAATGTTTATCTTGTACCGTATATATTGGACCGTGTATCTTGTACCATATATATTGGACCGTGTATCTTGTACCATATATATAGGACCGTGTATCTTGTACCATATATATTGGACCGTGTATCTTGTACCGTATATATTGGACCGTGTATCTTGTACCATATATATTGGACCGTGTATCTTGTACCATATATATTGGACCGTGTATCTTGTACCGTATATATTGGACCGTGTATCTTGTACCATATATATTGGACCGTGTATCTTGTACCGTATATATTGGACCGTGTATATTGTACCATATAGTATAGCGTGTATGGCGTACCGTGTATGTATATACCACTCGATGTACCGTCACTGTTGCTACTTGATGAAAGTGCCAGAAACTATGGTGCGGCACTGGGATGGACTCAGGCACTGGTGTGGCACTGCCAAATGTGGCATAACTTGTGACGTTCTTGTCCTCGCTGGTGCCAACACTGGCACTGTCCCTCATCCGTGCCAACACTGGCACTTCCCCTCACCCTGTGCCAACACTGGCACTTCCCCTCACCCCGTGCCAACACTGGCACTTCCCAACACCCCGTGACAACACTGGCACTTCCCCTCACCCGTGCCAACACTGGCACTTCCACTCACCCCGTGCCAACACTGGCACTTCCACCCACCCCGTGCCAACACTGGCACTTCCCCTCACCCCGTGCCAACACTGGCACTTCCCCTCACCCCGTGCCAACACTGGCACTTCCCCTCACACCGTGCCAACACTGGCACTTCCCAACACCCCGTGCCAACACTGGCACTTCCCCTCACCCGTGCCAACACTGGCACTTCCACTCACCCCGTGCCAACACTGGCACTTCCACCCACCCCGTGCCAACACTGGCACTTCCCCTCACACCGTGCCAACACTGGCACTTCCATTCACCCCGTGACAACACTGGCACTTCCCCTCACCCGTGCCAACACTGGCACTTCCCCTCACCCCGTGCCAACACTGGCACTTCCCCTCACCCCGTGCCAACACTGGCACTTCCCCTCACCCCGTGCCAACACTGGCACTTCCCCTCACCCCGTGCCAACACTGGCACTTCCCAACACCCCGTGCCAACACTGGCACTTCCACCCACCCCGTGCCAACACTGGCACTTCCACTCACACCGTGCCAACACTGGCACTTCCCATCACCCCGTGCCAACACTGGCACTTCCCATCACCCCGTGCCAACACTGGCACTTCCCAACACCCCGTGCCAACACTGGCACTTCCCAACACCCCGTGCCAACACTGGCACTTCCCAACACCCCGTGCCAACACTGGCACTTCCCAACACCCCGTGCCAACACTGGCACTTCCCAACACCCCGTGCCAACACTGGCACTTCCCAACACCCCGTGCCAACACTGGCACTTCCCAACACCCCGTGCCAACACTGGCACTTCCCATCACCCCGTGCCAACACTGGCACTTCCCATCACCCCGTGCCAACACTGGCACTTCCCAACACCCCGTGCCAACACTGGCACTTCCCAACACCCCGTGCCAACACTGGCACTTCCCAACACCCCGTGCCAACACTGGCACTTCCCCTCACCCCGTGCCAACACTGGCACTTCCCAACACCCCGTGCCAACACTGGCACTTCCCATCTTAAAAAATAATAATATCAACTATTATAGGTATCAGCTGTATGTGTTTGCCTAATATGGAACACGGTAGGCACTTCCTTCTTATCTTTCTGTCCACCCTATTTTCTTACTATCCCACTCTCACTCTCACTCTCCAGCTGGCACGGGGAGGCGTGGATAGTGACGTCACATTGCACCTACGCTTAGCCCCCTCTCCATCTTCCTTCCCTTCCCCCCTCCCCTCCCTCACTCCTCTCCTTCCCCATTTCCCCTCCCTCCTTCCCTGCCCCCCGGCTCCTGACGCAGGTGTGGGGAGGGTGACGCACGTGGGGATTAGGGAGGAGGGAAGGGGAGGGTTGGGGAATGAGGGGAAGGAAGGGGAAGGGTGTAGGGTGTTGATGGACCAAAGTGTAGAAACAATTTATCACGTGGATTGGTTTTAAGAGAGATGGAAAGGAAGATCAAGAATCAGGATGGAAATATGATGGAAGCAGGGAATGGAGAGAGAGAGAGAATGGAGGTGGGGAGTGGAGAGAAGACGTCTACCTTCAGACAATTTGCGAGGAGTCACGTGACATTACCTAAACCCCCCTCCCCCCACCCCCACCCTCCCCAACACCACTATTAATATCTCCCTTTAGTCAAGACTTCCACCCCTTACCGTTCTCATTTTACACCTACCTCATAACCCCTCCCTCTCCCCTTATCCCCTACATTTACCTCATTCTACCCCTCATTTCCCCCCCCCCTCTCTATAACTAGCCCTTCCCCTAAGCTTGACTCATTTTCTATCACCCCCCAATGCTCAGATAACCTTATTTATAAGGTTATTAATTAATATATTAAGGCACGTAACCTTATTTTGTAAGCTTTAGCCGTACATATACGCAAGAACTTTAACCATTAGGGTGGGCACATCAGCTTGTGTGGGGTGTCCCCTGAGTACATATATATATACACGTTCATTGAGTATGAGAGCGAGATGTTACCTCACCTGGCCGGAGCTGCTACTGTGTGTTCACACACCGGCTTCACATGGCTTCACCTAACCTTTTGTGGCTCGTCCAAGCTGCGGCCCAAGCCTAAGTAGGAAATGCCAAGTGTTTCCTAAGATATTCCAAGTCCACTACGGGCTCACCATAGCCCGTGCTACTTGGAACTTGTCCAGAGTAGCTGAATCTATAACAACAACAACAACCTAAGATATACAGTAAAATATATATATATATATATATATATATATATATATATATATATATATATATATATATATATATATATATATATATATATATATATATATATATAAAAGTATGCACATAATATTAAATTAAATAATTTAGAAATACTGTTATTACAAGATAATGCAAATCGAAATCACAACAGTGTGATGCATCAATGAGAAAATTTCGAAGCAAAGCGGCGTGAACGCCAGATACTTGAGTTCGATCCCAGCTTCACTGCTCCAAAATGTTCTCAGCAACGTAGCAATAATTAGCAAGATATAATAATTACGTATCTGAACAGAATATCCATTCTTGTTTCTGCGCCCGTTTTCTACACCCGGTCACATATCCATTATTGTTTCTGCACCCGTTTTCTACACTCGGTCACATATCCATTATTGTTTCTGCGCCCGTTTTCTACACTCGGTCACATATCCATTATTGTTTCTGCGCCCGTTTTCTACACTTGGTCACATATCCATTCTTGTTTCTGCGCCCGTTTTCTACACTCGGTCACATATCCATTATTGTTTCTGCGCCCGTTTTCTACACTCGGTCACATATCCATTCTTGTTTCTGCGCCCGTTTTCTACACCCGGTCACATATCCATTCTTGTTTCTGCGCCCGTTTTCTACACCCGGTCACCGGAGACTATAGCAAGTTACAGAAATATTTTTTGCACTATTAATAATAATCTTCTTGTGTGCTCGTCTGGATTGGCGACTTTTAGCACTCTTTATTTTTACTGTCGTGGCATCTCATTAGGACGGGCGTGCAGGATCAAGCTCTAGCTCTTGTGCCTCGCCTTACTGTGTGTACTCGCCTAGTTGTATTCACTTAGTTGTGCTTGCGGGGGTTGAGCTCTGATTTTTCGGCCCGCCTGTCAACTCTCAATCAATCAATTGTTACTAACTACTAACTAATTTTTTCACTCACATACACCCATACACACACAGGAAGCAGCTCGTAACAGCTGTCTAACTCCCAGGTACCTATTTACCGCTAGGTAACAGGGGCGTCAGGGTGAAAGAAACTCTGCTCATTTGTCACTGCCTGCGCCGGGAATCGAACTCGGGTCACAGGATTACGAGTCCCGCGCGCTGTCCACTGGGCTACCAGATCCCTGTGTGTGTGTGTGTGTCGTAAGGGAGTGTTTTTAGTACAGCGTGATGGTTGTCGACCATGATGGGTGAGGTAGGCGTGATAGTCTTGGCGCTGGTACAGCAGGAGGGCTACCCTCCCCTCCCGTGATGGAGGCGGGACCAGCGCCCTCCTCTTCCCTACCTTCCTTGGCCTCAAGTGACAGATTTGACGGAAGTTGACCATCTCAAGTTGGGAGCAACGCTGTTAATCTCTCTCTCTCTCTCTCTCTCTCTCTCTCTCTCTCTCTCTCTCTCTCTCTCTCTCTCTCTCTCTCTCTCTCTCTCTCTCTCTCTCTCTCTCTCTCTCTCTCTCAAGGGCCTCCATCTTCTGTTGATGGGGTGTGCCGTCTCCCTCCCTCCATCACTTCCTATTCCCTTATCTGCTCACAATTGACGTGTGATATATAGTAACCCTGTAATATATATATATATATATATATATATATATATATATATATATATATATATATGTGTGTGTAATATAAGCTTTTATCACGCCCCAAATCAGGGGGCGGGGGAGGCGTTTACAATGTTGTGGGAAAGTTTGGTGAGGTCCTGTTCCCAGCTGATTCAGCCTACACAGGAAAAAGTGTTTTGTACACGTAACCAGTTCGTCAGCACTTCAAGGAGTCAGCTCCCCCGTGGTGTGTGTGCAAAAACACTCAAGATGTACCATTAAGTTGTTTACCAAGACTATCAGGATTATTGTAAACCCTCACACGGAAATACCTTTCGCGTTTTATTCACATTGAAATGTTTCCTCGTCCTGTCGCTTACCCCTACACGTCCCTCGTCACTCTACACGTCCTCCTATCCTTGCTCAACCTTCTTCTACCCTTCTTCCCTCTCCAAGCAATCTATCACATAGGATAGATAGATAGATAGATAGATAGATAGATAGATAGATAGGACACATCCTATCTCCCATAGGAGACGTCCCTCCTTGCATTTCGTCTGATGAGACACTTTTGCACTCTCGTCCGTGCACTCACCTCTCCTCTCATGAGTTATTCTCCTCTGATGAGACATTCTTCTCTGACACACTCTTCTCCTGAGACACAATCCTCCTCTGAGACACTTTGCCCTCGTGTCTTGTCTCGTCTCCTCTGCGTGTCTCTCGCCTTGGGTCACTGGACGTGCTCCTGAGCGTGGGTAAGACAGCAATACTCGGCCCATCACTCGCCTCACTCATGGTAGTCCCAACTGATATGCTGCTCATTACCTGTACTGGATTTCGAGAGTTCTACTTTTGCAGCCTGGTCTGTAGTCAGACTTCCCTGGTGATTGTCTGCTCTGTGTGAAGCCTTCCCTGGTGATTGTCTGCTCTGTGTGAAGCCTTCCCTGGTGATTGTCTGCTCTGTGTGAAGCCTTCCCTGGTGATTGTCTGCTCTGTGTGAAGCCTTCCCTGGTGATTGTCTGCTCTGTGTGAAGCCTTCCCTGGTGATTGTCTGCTCTGTGGCCAGCCTTCCCTGGTGATTGTCTGGTCTGTGGCCAGCCTTCCCTGGTGATTGTCTGGTCTGTGGCCAGCCTTCCCTGGTGATTGTCTGCTCTGTGTGAAGCCTTCCCTGGTGATTGTCTGCTCTGTGTGAAGCCTTCCCTGGTGATTGTCTGCTCTGTGTGAAGCCTTCCCTGGTGATTGTCTGCTCTGTGTGAAGCCTTCCCTGGTGATTGTCTGCTCTGTGTGAAGCCTTCCCTGGTGATTGTCTGCTCTGTGTGAAGCCTTCCCTGGTGATTGTCTGCTCTGTGTGAAGCCTTCCCTGGTGATTGTCTGGTCTGTGGCCAGATTGTAGCAGTGTGTTCATGAGTGCCATCACTGGTGTGGTGTCCCCTTGTTGTAGTGGGTGCCAGTGCCCAGTGTGTCATTGTGTGTGGCTGGTGTGAAGTCTGCTTCATTGTGGTCTGAAACATTACTTTCTGACATTATTATTCCAAGGTCTGAGCCTGGCCCCAGGCCGGGCTCGGGGTGGGTGGGTAGAAGAACTCCCGAAACCATCTTCAGGTACGTTCCAGGTATGGGCATTCCTTTCTCTGACGAATTGTCTTACATTCTGCATATCTTTTTTAGGTTTTCGTGTCTCTTGTACCGAAGTAATGGAATTTGTTGCAGTTCAATGTCATTATAATTCCCGTTGTCCATTGGAATATATTGTTAATATGAGTCTGAGGAGGACGCGAAACTGTGGCTTGTATTCATACCGGTGAGGACCAACGGAGCGGCTGTCATACCCTGAGGACTTCATCAACATAAGTTGGCTCATCAACTGGGAGTCTGCAATATAATTCCCTTTCGCGTCGTCTGTCTCTCTCTCTCTCTCTCTCTCTCTCTCTCTCTCTCTCTCTCTCTCTCTCTCTCTCTCTCTCTCTCTCTCTCTCTCTCTCTCTCTCTCTCTCTCTCACGTAATGATACCTTTCTAAATGGCCCGCAATCAAGCCTAACTTGAACTCTTCTTGAGGTACCTTTTAAACTAGTCTTTAAGGAGCATGTATGTTTTGAACGTACATGTGTCTGGATGTTGTGAACGTACATGTGTCTGGATGTTGTGAACGTACATGTGTCTGGATGTTGTGAACGTACATGTGTCTGGATGTTGTGAACGTACATGTGTCTGGATGTTGTGAACGTACATGTGTCTGGATGTTGTGAACGTACATGTGTCTGGATGTTGTGAACGTACATGTGTCTGGATGTTGTGAACGTACTGCGTACCTTTCCCCGCCCTAAGGGTAACCTTCACATGGCTTGACGAAAATATGCCACCATTCAAATTGCACGCTGAAATGTTATTCACTTGATATCAGCCATTGCAAGGTTGCTTGCAACTGTTGTACACCTGTCTGGCCTTAATTGTAACGTTGGGTGCAGGTTGTTGCCTGTGTCTCCTCTCTTCCTTTTATCTCTCCTCTCTCTTCCACACACACATGATTCTTCCCACTTCTTTCCCCTTCCTTTTCCGTCTGGTTCATAGTGTAGGGGCCGTGAAGACCATACTGGTGACAGAGAGCTGGGGATGGGGAAAAGGGAGGAGGGTTGAGAGAGAGAGAGAGAGAGAGAGAGAGAGAGAGAGAGAGAGAGAGAGAGAGAGAGAGATCATAAACGTCATTATGCCCATGTAAGAAGCGTACAAAACGTATTCATTAACGGAGCCAAGTGCCACTAACCTGCACCAACACACACGCAATGGTCTCACTCAACATGTCCCCCTCCCCCCACACACACACACCTTCTCATTGCTCCATCACGCCCTACGGCTCCCATACCTGTGGATTTGTGTTAAAACGATGCAACTTGCATCCTCGAATCCCAGGCATACATGCTGTGCTAGTGTGAGGGGTGTGGGCGTGCTAGTGTGAGTGTTGCCTCACACTGAGCAGGTGAGTGTGAGGGCGCATGACAATGAGGCTCCAGGGGGGCAGGTTGTGCATGATGATAATGTTAATATAATTAACCCAGATAGTGTATAGAGAGTGTTGAGGCGCACCAGGGTGATCGTGCTTACCTTCACAGGACTCTATCCCGGGGTATTCCGGTATCCCTTGTCCAGGCCATCCCTGTGCCCTATCCAGGGGGTATCCTTGTACCCATGTCCAGGGGGCAGTTACTTTATCAAGGGCTATCGGCTCAGTACCTCATTCCAGGGCCATTCCAGTACTCTAGAGCAATTCCAGCATTTATTCCGAACCCCACTTAATTAGCCATCCAGTTCATAAGTCACGTCCCTTCACAGTACGCTCCTATCCAGTATCCACCCGCCTGCCCACCTCTACACCCACACCTTCACCCCAGGTGTATCCACACACACACACACACACACACACACACACACACACACACACACACACACACACACACACACACACACACACACACACACACACACACACACACACCAAGGTGTACCAACACACACACACACACACACACACCCAGGTGTACCAACACACACCCACACACACACACAGGTGTACCAACAAGCCGCCGCCAAAGGAATAAGGATGTCGTAACTTAGAGAGCAGTTGCTATTGGTTAAGTCTTCATACCTCCCTTTCCTCTCTCTCTCTCTCTCCCTCTCTCTCTCTCTCTCTCTCTCTCTCTCTCTCTCTCTCTCTCTCTCTCTCTCTCTCTCTCTCTCTCTCTCTCTCTCTCTCTCTCTCTCTCTCTCTCTCCCTCTCTCTCTCTCTCTCTCTCTCTCTCTCTCTCTCTCTCTCTCTCTCTCTCTCTCTCTCTCTCTCTCTCTCTCTCTCTCTCTCTCTCTCTCTCTCACCTGGGTCGTTCCTAACGTATTGTGTATAGTAAAATCTCACTCCGACCTCAATAAACCGTTGGAAGTGACAGGGAGACATGGTTCCTTCTCCCATGAGTGTGGAGCGCGTCTAAGTAACTGGGCCTCCACTCTTCAAGCACAATTGGTTGCCATAATCCTTGCACTCGAGCGCGTATATGAATCCAAAGTTGACACGCTAATTGTAAGTGACTCCTTGTCATTCTTGACTGACCTCAGCTCCCCAAGGCATAACTGTGACGTGCTTGTCTCTGAAGCTAGACACAGATATGATGTGATTATAGATGGAATATATCTTCTGTGGATTCCTTTCCATATCGGTCTTCGAATTCGTGATAGAACTGATGAGTTAGGCAAACTATTTACTCATAAAGAGGGAATTGATTACCATCTTGGACTGCCTTTGAGCAGCCTGAGGGTTGTAATTTTCCGCGAACATCAGCAAAATTTCGTAGACCTGAGGCAAAGTGAAATTCACACCAGTTGCTCCATCTATCATCATTCTATTATGCAGGAAGAACCGCACGTCTATGGGTCATCCAATAAGGTTAGTAGACTTGTAGATGTTACCACTGCTAGGCTTAGGCTCGGCTACAAGTACCTCTGGCAGTTTGCACCATCTGCTGATGTAGAATTAACTAAATGTAAACTCTGTCAGCAGAACTATTCACATACTTTGCGTCAATATGTAATCGAATGTGAAAAAAAAGCAGAATCCAGAGATAACACCATCAGTAGTGTCCAAGAAGTGTGTAAATACTTCATTCATAATGATGTGCTGCCGGGAATCTTAGCGACGTATCCAAAGTTTGCTTACTGTAGGTGCAGCCTGCACATGACTGTAAAGCTGCCGCCCAGTTGGGTGGGTGTGGAGCACATGACTGTAAAGCTGCCGCCCAGTTGGGTGGGTGTGGAGCACATGACTATAAAGCTGCCGCCCAGTTGGGTGGGTGTGGAGCACATGACTGTAAAGCTGCCGCCCAGTTGGGTGGGTGTGCAGCACATGACTGTAAAGCTGCCGCCCAGTTGGGTGGGTGTGGAGCACATGACTGTAAAGCTGCCGCCCAGTTGGGTGGGTGTGGAGCACATGACTATAAAGCTGCCGCCCAGTTGGGTGGGTGTGGAGCAAGACTAGTAACTGTGTGACTGGCTCACCACAAATGTAAATTGCCTTACATACAGACTAGCTCCACAATAGTGTTAACATTTGCTTAGCTAAATGAACTGTGGGAATTATGTCCTGAACCCATTGTGTGCCTCTGTACACCATTTTCACCACCGCCCACGGGATGGGGATGGGGTGCATAATAAATAACTAAACTATAGTTAGTGAGAGAGAGGGAGAGAGAGAGAGAGAGAGAGAGAGAGAGAGAGAGAGAGAGAGAGAGAGAGAGAGAGAGAGAGGGAGGGAGGGAGGGAGGGAGGGAAAGAGGACGCGTGGAAAGGAAGGAGAATCTTTCCCAGAACTGAACTCTCTGTGCCTCAGCGCTCGATCTTTTCCTAGAGCTCTTTATATGTAGAACTAGTGAGGCGTGTGCTCACCTATTTGTCCTTGCGGGGGTTGAGCTCTGGCTCTATGGTCCCGCCTCTCAACTGTCAATCAACAGGTGTACAGGTTCCTAAGCCTACTGGGCTCTATCATATCTGCACTTGAAATTGTGTATGGAGTCAGCCTCCACCACATCACTTCCTAATGCATTCCATTTGTCAACCACTCTGACACTAAAAAAGTTCTTTCTAATATCTCTGTGGCTCATTTGGGCGCTCAGTTTCCACCTGTGTCCCCCTGGTGCGTGTGCCCCTTGTGTTAAATAGCCTGGCTTAATCTACCCTATCAATTCCCTTGAGAATCTTGAATGTGGTGATCATGTCCCCCCTAACTCTTCTGTCTTCCAGCGAAGTGAGGTTTAATTCCCGTAGTCTTTCCTCGTAGCTCATACCTCTCAGCTCGGGTACTAGTCTGGTGGCAAACCTTTGAACCTTTTCCAGTTTAGTCTTATCTTTGACTAGATATGGATTCCATGCTGGAGCTGCATACTCCAAGATTGGCCTGACATATGTGGTATACAAAGTTCTGAATGATTCCTTACACAAGTTTCTAAATGCCGTTCTTATGTTGGCCAGTCTGGCATATGCCGCTGATGTTATCTTTGATATAGGCTGCAGGGGACAGGTCTGGCGTGATATCAACCCCCAAGTATTTTTCTCTCTCTGACTCATGAAGAATTTCATCTCCCAGATGATACCTTGTATCTGGCCTCCTGCTCCCTACACCTATCTTCACACACACACACGCACACACACACACACACACACACACACACCACACACACACACACACACACACACACACACCACACACACACACACACACACACACACACGTGTGTATGTATGTGTGTGTGTGTGTGTGTGTGTGTACTCACTTAGTTGTGTTTGCGGGGGTTGAGCTCTGACTCTTAGGTCCCTAAAGATGAGGTCCCTATAGTTTCAAGTGTGTGTGTGTGTGTGTGTGTGTGTGTGTGTGTGTGTGTGTGTGTGTGTGTGTGTGTGTGTGTGTGTGTGTGTGTGAGAGAGAGAGACTAGAGTGCGAAGAGAGCGTGAGACCTGGCCCCTCAGTACTACACCAGCAGCCATGTGTGTGTGTGGGGGGGGGGGAGGGACGTTGCACAATTTCTGGTGTGGTTGCACAAGTGGTGGTCTGTGTGCAAGAGTCATTGCATTAGGTCGCCTTCATTACGTCCTGTCCTTGTCGTAAGCCATCCCCTCCATGTAATTTAATGTTATGACGATGCTAGGCGAATATACAACACTCTCTGGACGGGTTAAGCAACGGGTTTTATTATGACCCTCTCCATACCTCCCCCCACCTCTCTGCCACTGTCTGTTTTCCGTTGGAGTTTTGCAATTGATGGGCATTACTACAGTGGTCTAATGACTAATCCAGCTTGTGTGTGTGTATATTCCTGGTAGCCCTGTTTGGTCTCTTTTTAAAGAGTCGACCAGTTGGGGGTGATACTGGGTGGGGGGGGGGGGGGTAGGGGGGGATTAGGGTGGTTAATGTCCTCACTGACAACTGTCCAAGCATGAGATGAGGCAAGGGTTAAAATTTAAAGAGTAATGCTTGGTTGTAACCGGAGTCCCCAGACACACTTGTGTCCGGCTTTCTCCTTTCTCTCTCTCCTCCTCCCTCCTCTCTCCACTCCCTCTTTCTTCCTCTCCCTCCCTCTCTCCTCCCCCTCCCCCTCTCTCCTCTCCCTCTCCCAGAACTCTTCCTCAAGCTTTGCTCCATCCGCCTCCAACATCACATACCTAATTATTTCTTCCGCACTTTCTAATAAACGGCATTTTCTTAAATATAAATCAAGCGTGGTGCATAGTCTTTGGGTCAGGTTGGGCACCGGGTTATTTTGTGATTTGTGATCCTGTGGTCCTGGGTTTGATCCAGGCGCCGGTGAGAAACAATGGGCAAAGTTTCTTTCACCCTATGCCCCTGTTACCTAGCAGTAAAATAGGTACCTGGGTGTTAGTCAGCTGTCACGGGCTGCTTCCTGGGGGTGAAGGCCTGGTCGAGGACCGGGCCGCGGGGACACTAAAAAAAAGCCCCGAATTCATCTCAAGATAACCTCAAGATAACTTTCGTGTCTGTGTGTTGAGAACACGCGGGGGAGTTCAAGTTCAAGTACGTTTATTGAGACAAAAAAATACATCTCAAAAGCATAGAGTAGCTTAGGCTATTTCTACCCCCTAATTCTAATTCTATTTCTAATCACGCGGGGAAAAAATTGAAAAGGGGGGGGTGAATACATGATGCGATTTAACTACTTTTCGAGAGAAGCTCGAACGTGATTGGCTATAAAGCAGGTCGTTCTCATAGATCATGACCAAATGGTTGTTAACCCAGCTGCTAAACCCATCTTGTTTGTGAATGAGAAGCGCTTTACACACGACTCTTTTCGCTGTTGAAGCGTAAATAATTGGCAACAGAACCAAAGCACTTGACGTAGTCTATCCCAGGTCCAATTATACACAAAATGATTTATAAACAATATTTGTAAAGAAGAAAATGTAGTTTTTGGTTGAAAAGTAACTGTGAATTGACGAATGTTTTTTGGGGGGATCGGAAAGAGCTTGGACGAGCAAAGTCTGAGGATTGTATGGTTTCCAGGCATTATGTCTTGATAGCTCAGCTTCAACCCCTGGCTCGTCCAAGCGGCGGCCGACCCCACCAACCCCTGGCTCGTCCAAGCGGCGGCCGACCCACCAACCCCTGGCTCGTCCAAGCGGTGGCCGACCCCACCAACCCCTGGCTCGTCCAAGCGGCGGCCGACCCCACCAACCCCTGGCAAATATGCTGCTCTGTAGTCATTATCTCGTTAAACACAAAAGAAAGCTGGAGTAAGTTAGAAGATATGATTCCAGACTAGTCCCAGAGCTGACAGGTAAAAGTTACATGGAAAGACTAAAGGAATTAATCATCACTTTATTGGAAGTGAGTAGAAGCAGAGGAGGCATGAGCACTGCATACAAGATCCTCAAGAGAAATACACAAAACCTCACAAGAATGGACTACACATTAATGAGGGAAAACACGAGAAATGAGCCACAGAGACATAGGAAATACTTTGCTCAATATTAGAAAAATAAATAAATATATGCTTAAATGATGTAGCGATGACAGAGTGGAAAAGATCCAAGAACCAGTAAACCAGCCGAGTGAATGTTTCAGGAGCCGGACCCAAGAGCTCAAGCTAAACCCTAGTCATCACGGATAGTATACCTAGGTGAATACACACAGAAGATAAAGTCATCTATAACCCATCAATCTTCACCACCTCACTTCCTCTGTCACACCTTCCCTCACTCCTTATCTCCTTCTCTCACTCCTTCCCTCTCTCACTCCTTCCCTCTCTCCCTCAGTCCTTCCCTCACTCCTTCCTTCCTCAAGGTAATACACATTTAATTAAGCGATCTTAGGATAACCAGTAACGTGTCTAGCTGGTCCCATTAGCCTGGAAGTTGGGGGGGGGGTGACGTTCCAGCCTGGGTCTGGAACACTGATGCTCCAGCTTGGGTCTGGAACACGGCGGCTCCAGCCTGGGTCTGGAACACTGACGCACCAGCCTGGGTCTGGAACACTGATGCACCAGCCTGGGTCTGGAACACGGCGGCTCCAGCCTGGGTCCTGGAACACTGATACACCAGCCTGGGTCTGGAACACTGACGCACCAGCCTGGGTCTGGAACACTGATGCACCAGCCTGGGTCTGGAACACGGCGGCTCCAGCCTGGGTCTGGAACACTGACGCACCAGCCTGGGTCTGGAACACTGACGCACCAGCCTGGGTTTGGAACACTGATGCACCAGCCTGGGTCTGGAACACGGCGGCTACAGCCTGGGTCTGGAACACTGATACACCAGCCTGGGTCTGGAACACTGACGCACCAGCCTGGGTCTGGAACACTGATGCACCAGCCTGGGTCTGGAACACTGATGCACCAGCCTGGGTCTGGAACACTGACGCTCCAGCCTGGGTCTGGAACACGGCGGCTCCAGCCTGGGTCTGGAACACTGATGCTCCAGCCTGGGTCTGGAACACGGCGGCTCCAGCCTGGATCTGGAACACGGCGGCTCCAGCCTGGGTCTGGAACACTGATGCACCAGCCTGGGTCTGGAACACTGATGCTCCAGCCTGGGTCTGGAACACTGATGTACCAGCCTGGGTCTGAAACACTGACGCACCAGCCTGGGTCTGGAACACTGACGCACCAGCCTGGGTCTGGAACACCGGCGGCTCCAGCCTGGGTCTGGAACATTGACGCACCAGCCTGGGTCTGGAACACTGATGCACCAGCCTGGGTCTGGAACACTGACGCACCAGCCTGGGTCTGGAACACTGACGCACCAGCCTGGGTCTGGAACACTGACGCACCAGCCTGGGTCTGGAACACTGACGCACCAGCCTGGGTCTGGAACACTGACGCACCAGCCTGGGTCTGGAACACGGCGGCTCCACTGACAAGTATCGGCACCATTATCTTCCCTCAGTCTGCGAGACTTAAAGTCTATATGCACAGATAATGGGGAGAGGTGGTGGAGGGGGGGGGGGGTAATGGGGTGCTGTGGCATCTATAATGGACCCACGTGTTCACCTATTTGTGCTTGCGGGGGTTGAGCTCTGGCTCTTTGGTCCCGCCTCTCAACTGTTAATCAACTGGTGTACAGGTTCCTGGGTCTACTGGGCTCTGTCATATCTACATTTGAAACTGTGTATGGAGTCAGCCTCCACCACATCACTGCCTAATGCATTCCACCTGTTAACTACTCTGACATTGAATAAGTTCGTTCTAACGTCTCTGTGGCTCATTTTGGTACTCGGTTTCCACCTGTGTCCCCTTGTTCGCGTACCACCAGTGTTAAACAGTTTGTCCTTATCGACCCTGTCAGTTCCTCTGAGAATTTTGTAGGTGGTGATCATGTTCCCCCTTACTCTAATGTCTTCCAGTGTCGTGAACCAGTTACACCTTGTGTACCCTAGTGCGTGTGCCCCTTGAGTTAAATAAACTGTCTTTGTCTACCCCTATCAATTCCCTTGAGAATATTGTATGTGGTGATCATGTCCCCCCTAACTCTTCTGTCTCCCAACGACGTGAGGTTTAATTCCCGTAGTCTCTCCTCATAGCTCATGCCTGTGTGTGTGTGTGTGTGTGTGTGTGTGTGTGTGTGTGTGTGTGTGTGTGTGTGTGTGTGTGTGTGTGTTTGTGCATGCGTGTGTATTCATCTAGATGTACTCACCTAGATGTTCCTGCAGGATGGAGCTAGGCTCACGGTCCCGCCTTTTAAACATTGCGTGCTTGTGGGGGGGGGGAGGGAGGGGGGGGGGTATATATGCGTCCGTGTATTTGTTTGTGCGTACTCGCCTAGATGTCCTTGCAAGTCCTGTGTGTGTGTTTATGTTTCGCATTGTGTGGTTTGTTTGTATTAGCACTTAGGTTTAGGCTCTACTTGTTATGTGTGAGAGAGAGAGAGAGAGAGAGAGAGAGGAGAGAGAGAGAGAGAGAGAGAGAGAGAGAAGAGAGAAAGAGAGAAAGAGAGAAGAGAGAGAGAGAGAGAGAGAGAGAGGAGAGAGAGAGAGAGAGAGAGAGAGAGAGAGAGAGAGAGAGAGAGAGAGACAGACAGAGACAGAGAGAGAAAGAGAGAGAGAGAGACAGAGACAGAGACAGAGACAGAGACAGAGACAGAGAGAGACAGAGAGAGAGACAGAGAGAGAGACAGAGAGAGAGACAGAGAGAGAGACAGAGACAGAGACAGAGACAGAGAGAGAGAGAGAGAGAGACAGAGACAGAGACAGAGACAGAGAGAGAAAGAGAGAGCGGGAGGAAGCACCATCTCTGGTATAATCAGTAATGATGGTCTTGCCTGACGACTCGTAACAATGATGACTGAGGGTGCTGGTACCCTGGTGGTGGGTACCCTGGTACTTCTATATGTATGTGGGCCTGCGGGCCGCTCCAAGCAACAGCCTGGTGGACCAAACTCTCACAAGTCAAGCCTGGCCTCGGGTCGGGCTTGGCGAGTAGAAGAACTCCCAGAACCCCATCAACCAGGTATAAGGTATCTATCTAGTAGCGACTACGTATAAGTGAGGTCTGGCAGGTAATGCCCTACTACTAACATTTTTGTACCTGCTGCGTTATAATTCATATTTTATTAGATGGGGTTTCCGGCTCTGCCCGGGTCTCTCTCCCCCCCCCCTCCTTTATCCCTCTCCCACCTCTTCTTCTATCCCCTCTGCTCCCTCTTCCACCATATTCATGAAAATCGCACGGAGTTGTTATAGATGTGGAAATATCTTAAAAGTGGTGTACTGGTGCCTGGTTGATCAGTCCAGCAACCAGGAGGCCTGGTCGACGACCGGGCCTCGGGGACACTAAGCCCCGGAAGCACCTCAAGGTAAGGTAGCCTGGTACCCACACTCACGTCCTATGACACGCCCATATTCCCCATGTGTCATCTTTGGAAGTTGGGTTTCGAAGATGACGCAGGTTAGCCCCATACGACTGGCCTCCATCCTTGCACAGACAAACAAACATTCTCTTTTATAGATATATAGATGACATTCAAGTTCCTTGTTGAATCTGACCTTAAAGTTGTAGATGGAGGTGGCTTCCATGACTTCTTGCTGTGTATCCCACTTTCTGGCCACCCGTACAAGGGTACTGTGTGTGTGTGTGTGTGTGTGTGTGTGTGTGTGTGTGTGTGTGTGTGTGTGTGTGTGTGTGTGTGTGTGTGTGTGTGTGTGTGTGATGGGAGTTGATGTTAAAGAGAGGGAACATAAGGTATGGTTGGAAGGTTAGGTTAGGGTAATCGAGGACGTAATTAGTAGTAGTACTGTGATGGAGGGTAGAGAGTGAGGCGTTATAGCCTCGTTAAAGAGAACCACGTACGCCACACCAAACGTGCAGCGTCTGCCAAACTAAAAATTCCCGGATTTTAAATTCATACAATACTGAATGTATTTTTATTTTTGTTATCACTCTTGATACCGATGCTTTATTCATCTGTTTTAGCCTCGCTTGTGTATGACACGTGTTTAAATATTCGTGTTTCGTTTGTTTTGGTCTAACAGTATCTAGTTTGTGTCTTATGAATGTGTAAAGTATTGGCTGATTCATTGATTTGTTGGGGTTGTAGTCTTGTCTTAATCATGGCATCTTGAGGTTATCTTGAGATGATTTCGGGGCTTTTTAGTGTCCCCGCGGCCCGGTCTTCGACCAGGCCTCCACCACCCCCCCCCCCCAGGAAGCAGCCCGTGACAGCTGACTAACACCCTAACATAGAGTCTTAGCATAGTGTCTAACATAGAGACCTATTTTACTGCTAGGTAACAGGGGCATAGGGTGAAAGAAACTCTGCCCAATGTTTTTCGCCGGCGCCTGGGATCGAACCCACGACCACAGGATCACAAGTCCAGCGTGCTGTCCGCTCGGCCGACCGGCATTGGTAAAAAATTTGTAAAGTTTACAGAAAACTAACAATATTGTTTCTCGTGAGTTTACTGTTAGTTTTTCTGGCTGTTGGCGTCTCCCTCTGCAGCTCTCTAGTGGTAACTTTTCTAAATAATCATACAAGCCAGACCTGAGCTGTTAACAACCATTCAAGCCGAGAATTTTGGTAAGAGAGTTCCTTAATGTGAGTCTCTCACAACACGAGACACTGAGACAAGAGACAGCATGAAACACTGAGACAAGAGACAGCATGAGACACTGAGACAAGAGATAGCGTGAGACACTGAGACAAGAGACAGCGTGAGACACTGAGACAAAAGACAGCATGAGACACTGAGACAAGAGACAGCATGAGACAGCAAGAGACACTGAGACAAGAGACAGCAAGAGACACTGAGACAAGAGACAGCAAGAGACACTGAGACAAGAGACAGCAAGAGACACTGAGACAAGAGACAGCATGAGACCGAATGTGATTTAGTTGCCACACTGTATAACTGAATATTACCGGCCGGGCATATTCATGCCCGGTGCCCGAAGCGTGTGCCCCACTCTGTGCCCTGTGGTGTGGGGGCACGCTTACCCCACCACAGAGGAGGGGAGGGATGGGGGAATGGAAGGAACAGATGGATAAGGGAAATAGAGGAAGACGGAGAAAAAAGGAAGACTCGTGGGTGTGGAAACACAAGTGGATTGAAGGTTAAGAGGCGAGACCCAAGAGCTGCAGGTCAACCCCCACCCCCCCACCCCCTCTCTTCTTCCTTTCCCTGCAAGCATAACTAGTCAAGCAATCATAAATACGCACACTGAGCTCGGGGAGACATGATCACCACATACAAAATTCTCATGGGAATTGACAGGGTAGACAAGGACGGATTATTTAACACGGGTGGTACATGCACAAGGGGACACAGGTGGAAGCTGAGTACCCAAATGAGCCACAGAGACGTTAGAAACAACTTTTTCAGTGTCAGAGTAGTTAGTAAATGTAATGCATTAGGCAGTGATGTGGTGGAGGCTGACTCCATACACAGTTTCAAGTGTAGATATGACAGAGCGCAGTAGGCCCAGGAACCTGTGCACCAGTTGATTGACAGTTGAGAGGCGGGACCAAAGAGCCAGAGCCCAACCCCCGCAAGCACAACTAGGTGAGAAGAGACACGTCCAGTGTAGAGACAGTCTAAACATACACACTTGACACAGTCACCGTCACACACACGTCTTGATATTGTAATGAAGGAGGTCACTCCTCTCCTCTACAGCGGCGGTCGTTATGTGCGACACGCTTGCTCACGTGATGTAGTTATGGTGCCTACTTGACACCCAGAGTGTCTCATGTGTGAAGGGACACACCCAGAGTGTCTCATGTGTGAAGGGACACACCCAGAGTGTCTCAAGTGTGAGGGGAGACACCCAGAGTGTCTCAAGTGTGAGGGGAGACACCCAGAGTGTCTCAAGTGTGAGGGGAGACACCCAGAGTGTCTCAAGTGTGAGGGGAGACACCCAGAGTGTCTCAAGTGTGAAGGGACACACCCAGAGTGTCTCAAGTGTGAGGGGAAGACACCCAGAGTGCCTCAAGTGTGAAGGGACACACCCAGAGTGTCTCAAGTGTGAGGGGACACACCCAGAGTGTCTCAAGTGTGATGGGACACACCCAGAGTGTCTCAAGTGTGAGGGGAGACACCCAGAGTGTCTCAAGTGTGAGGGGAAGAGACAACTGCTCACACTTCAACAAAGGTAATCCTGTAAGATGGGTACACCTTGGGAATGCAAGGCTCTCCAGCCTGCAACATTGTGACACTGTCATGAAGGGTGCCAGAGACTGACACGAGGCACGGTGGGAGGTTATTTTGACACATGCCACAGAGCCAGCTAGAGGGCCACTCTTGCTGTGCCACTGGCTGCAGCTGGAGCTAGTTGGCACTCACTACAGGCGGTGATATAGGGCTAATGTGACGAAGCCAGATTTGATATAAAGATTTCATTGGTCAAGATAATTCTTCTGTAACTCAAAGGAGTACAAGAAGGGTGGTAGGGTCTGGGGGTCAAGAGCTAGATCTGACTTTTTCGTGGTCACTGATAGGTGTGTTAGACACGTCTTTGAAATTGATGTTTGTCAAGGGTTGAGAATGTGTTATGTCTCCAGTTGAATCATATTGGGAGCCGGTCGGCACGCTGGACTTGTGATCCTGTGGTCCTGGGTTCGATCCCAGGCGCCGGCGAGAAACAATGGGCAGAGTTTCTTTCACCCTATGCCCCTGTTACCTAGCAGTAAAACAGGTTCCTGGGTGTTAGTCAGCTGTCACGGGCTGCTTCCTGGGGGTGGAGGCCTGGTCGAGGACCGGGCCGCGGGGACACTAAAAAGCCCCGAAATCATCTCAAGATAACCTCAAGATAATCTGAAGATGAAGTTAGAGCTCAGTTATCTTCCCTGTCGGTTTGGTCCACAGTCTTGGTGATCTTAGATGGTTCCTTACCTTACCTGTGATTTACCTGGGCTTCCAGTTTCCTTCTATTTTAAAATTCCTATTTTGCAGTATGTTGGAGTTCCAGTTTGGTGCAGCACATTCTAGTATGTGTCTAACATATGTTGGAGTTCCAGTTTGGTGCAGCACATTCTAGTATGTGTCTAACATATGTTGGAGTTCCAGTTTGGTGCAGCACATTCTAGTATGTGTCTAACATATGTTGGAGTTCCAGTTTGGTGCAGCACATTCTAGTATGTGTCTAACATATGTTGGAGTTCCAGTTTGGTGCAGCACATTATAGTATGTGTCTAACATATGTTGGAGTTCCAGTTTGGTGCAGCACATTCTAGTATGTGTCTAACATATGTTGGAGTTCCAGTTTGGTGCAGCACATTCTAGTATGTGTCTAACATATGTTGGAGTTCCAGTTTGGTGCAGCACATTCTAGTATGTGTCTAACATATGTTGGAGTTCCAGTTTGGTGCAGCACATTATAGTATGTGTCTAACATATGTTGGAGTTCCAGTTTGGTGCAGCACATTCTAGTATGTGTCTAACATATGTTGGAGTTCCAGTTTGGTGCAGCGCATTCTAGTATGTGTCTAACATATGTTGGAGTTCCAGTTTGGTGCAGCGCATTCTAGTATGTGTCTAACATATGTTGGAGTTCCAGTTTGGTGCAGCACATTCTAGTATGTGTCTAACATATGTTGGAGTTCCAGTTTGGTGCAGCGCATTCTAGTATGTGTCTAACATATGTTGGAGTTCCAGTTTGGTGCAGCGCATTCTAGTATGTGTCTAACATATGTTGGAGTTCCAGTTTGGTGCAGCGCATTCTAGTATGTGTCTAACATATGTTGGAGTTCCAGTTTGGTGCAGCACATTCTAGTATGTGTCTAACATATGTTGGAGTTCCAGTTTGGTGCAGCACATTCTAGTATGTGTCTAACATATGTTGGAGTTCCAGTTTGGTGCAGCACATTCTAGTATGTGTCTAACATAGGTACTATACAACCAATGCAAAGTTTCATTGTCCAGGCGCCTGAAGGTTAGCCGAAAGTTCGTCAGCTTTGCACACACCGCTGATGGTACGCTGTTCTTGTGTCTCCAGTGATGGTAAGAATTAAGGACACCGCAGCGGGTCCTCTGGCACACATAACGCAGCTCATATTTACAACCCAAACTCACACACACACACATATATTTATCCAAAGATGTACCGGTTTCGTAAATGGTTGAGTGAATACTTGGCGAATCCTGCTGCAGTTGACTAAAGAAAAAGATAAAATAATGTAGAAGCCATATTGGCTAAGGGTTCAGGTGGGTGAGGTAATGCTGCTGTACAATTGTTGGCTGTGGGCCACATGCCCCCAGTTGCCAGGCACTGTATAAGGCGCCTGTTGTGTCCGGCACTCTGCATTCCTCACTCACGCAGCATCCGGTACATGTGCGCAAGGGGAATGTAATGCTGTTATTATGTACTTCATTTTAGGATGCTCTTTCTTGATTTAAATTATAATATTTTTAGAATGATAATATATATATATATATATATATATATATATATATATATATATATATATATATATATATATATATATATATTTATTTATTTATTTATTTATTTATTTATTTATTTATATTGGAAGGAAGAGAGAGAAGAGAGGAGGATATGTGTACTTATATATTTACTATTTGTATATACTAATTGTGCTTGCAGGATCGAGCTGTTAGCTCTTGGACCCCGCCTTTCTTACCGTCGGTTGTTTTATGTACTGACTCCCGACCTATTTTTTCTCCATCATACATCATATCTGCTACATATATTTCTCACACACTCACACACACACACACACACACACACACACACACACACACACACACACACACACACACACACACACACACACACACACACACACAGGGCCTGGTAGCCTGGTGGATAGCGCGCAGGACTCGTAATTCTGTGGTGCGGGTTCGATTCCCGCACCAGGCAGAAACAAATGGGCAAAGTTTCTTTCACCCTGATGGTAACGGGCATTCAGGGGCCCCTGTTACCTAGCAGTAAATTGGTACCTTGGAGTTAGTCAGCTGTCACGGGCTGCTTCCTGGGTGTGTGTGTGTGGTGTGGAGAGAGGGAAGAAAAAAAAAGTAGTTAGTAAACAGTTGATTGACAGTTGAGAGGCGGGCCGAAAGAGCAAAGCTCAACCCCAGCAAACACAACTAGGTGCGTACAACTAGGTGAGTACACAGTCTGTGGACAGCGGTCTGCGGGGAGGGGGGGGAGGGTCGTAGTCCTAAAGGCCTGGGTTCGAGTCCCGGCCGGGGCACAAGTAGTAAATATACACACACACACACACACACACACACACACACACACACACACACACACACACACACACACACACACACACACACACACACACACACACACTCGCTTAATCTGATTTCCTGTGTTCACCATTCTCATTTGCTTGCTGAGTCTCTGGCATTCACCATTCATGTCGCCCCGTGCCTCCCTGCTCGTCCTCCTCCACACCTGCCCTTGACCAGGTAACCTTGTGCCCCACCACACACACGACGCGCCTTGTTCCTGTTGAAGCAAACATGTTCTTCCTACCGCTTTCTTTGTGTTTCATGGCGAATACCGTGTTTCTGTTTATCTTCTGTTGCCTTGTTTCCTGTTTTATGAATGTAACGATATAGTGTGTGTACTCACCTAGTTACTCACCTAGTTGTGCTTGCGGGGGTTGAGCTCTGGCTCTTTGGTCCCGCCTCTCAGCTGTCAATCAACAGGTGTTCAGATTCCTGAGCCTACTGAGCTCTGTCATATCTACACTTGAAACTCTGTATGGAGTCTCCACCACATTACTTCCTAATGCATTCCAGGAAGTAATGTATATATATATACATTACAGTAATGTATATCAGCATTTGTGTGTGTATGTTATGTCTCTTGTTTATTTTATTTTACTGCTTCAGTTCTTGAGTCGTACTTAATAATGTGTCGCTAATCAGCATTTTCCTTCTCTCTCAGGTAAGTGTGAATTCCAGTGAGGTTGAGTGAGGGAAGTGCGCACATGTGTGGCCGGGTGTTTAAGGTGTGTACCTTTATACATATGTGTTATGTATAAAGTGTTTTATGTGTTTTATATATAGCCTAAGTATTTTATTCTATTTGCAGTTCTTGACAGAGAATGATATATATATATATATATATATATATATATATATATATATATTATATATATATATATATATATATATATATATATATAATATAATATGTGAGAAAGCTGCATGAACGCGCAAGCCATAGATCACTAAGAACTCTTTGACCCGGCCAGGATTCGAACCCATGCCGTCTGGGATCACCCCTAAACGTACACAGTACCGTGACCACCGCACGACAAATGCCTGCATTAAGTGCCGGGTTGTGATGGAGTCGTGTGCCTGCGAACCGCTCCGCTGCGAGGCAACAGTCTGAGTGATCACGTTAGCACGAGACAAGCATATGGGCCCCCCTGGTGGCTGGGGGGGTTGTAGACTTTCTTTCTCTCTCTCTCTCTCTCTCTCTCTCTCTCTCTCTCTCTCTCTCTCTCTCTCTCTCTCTCTCTCTCTCTCTCTCTCTCTCTCTCTCTCCCTCTCTTTCTCTCTCTCTCTCTCTCTCTCTCTCTCTCTCTCTCTCTCTCTCTCTCTCTCTCTCTCTCTCTCTCTCTCTCTCTCTCTCTCTTTCTCTCTCTCTCCCTCTCTCTCTCTCTCTCTCTCTCTCTCTCTCTCTCTCTCTCTCTCTCTCTCTCTCTCTCTCTCTCTCCTCTCTCTCTCTCTCTCTCTCTCTCTCTCTCTCTCTCGCTCTCCCCCCCCCCGCCCCCGTTCAAACAAGCAGTTTACTACACCCACCTCTCCCATCTCCATCTTTCACCCTTCCCTACCCTACCTTACCTTGGGGAAGGTTACCCCGCTAAATATAGCCTAGTGTTCCCCAACACCCCTACCATACCTGTGAGCCACACCTGCTATATATAGTCTGACCTGCTCCTCTTCCCACACTCTGTACCTGGTGTATTTGCCTTAATGGAGTTGCGTGCGGCATAGAATTTCACCACTGTTGGGACTGGTTGATTATGAAGCTTTTAATATGGGGATGAAACGGGGTATTGTGGATTTTTTTGTTTTGTTTTTGGCGTTAGTATTTTTTGTTAGCGTTGTTCGATGCTGAGGGAGATGTGATGAATTGCTCTCCTGTAGTTGGGTAATTAGAGCCCTGGAAACACAAACCGAAACTGTCTCTTATTTTCCGCTTGTTACAACTTGTAATCAAGTTGTTACATCTTGGCTTAACGTGTTTGTGACGTATTAGAACGTTGTTACAACTTGCTATATTGGTTGTTATAACTGGTTAGGAGGTGTTAAAACTTGTTCGAACGTTGTACCGACGTCGTAGTTTCGGTGTGTGTTTGGCGGGAAGTATTTCATCAGGAAACAGGATCGTGACAAGGTATCTGTCGAAGGGGAGATAGAGTAACAAGTAGCTATGGCAAGTGTGTGTTCACTCACAGGATGAGTGACGCTCTTCACTCAACTCCACTCAGCGAGAATTAGCTATGCAAACAAACATCAACATGTCTTTAGGGGAAGGCAGATCGTGGCTGATTAAGCTATTGGAGGTGTGTGATAAAGTAACGCACACCTGGCAGGATAGACAAGGTGGGGCAGACTGCACTTTTCTGGACTGCCGGAGAGCCTTTGATACAGTACGCAGGTTGGGGCAGACAGAACAGCACTAACATGGGTAAAGAATTACCTAACAGAAAGTGTCAGAGTCACAGTGAGGCGCGAGTAGTCGGACTGGTGCACAAGCAACGCCACTGCTTCTGCCGTTTTTGCAATATTACCGCAATAGACTGCTCCAAGCTACAGCCTTCTGCACCTGGTTATCGTAAGTCAAGCCTGGCTCCAGACCTGGCTTGACTCCAGGTATGTACCTGGAGTCAGGTATGTATTCACTCCCTGGGGAACCGAACCTTGGCCTCGTGAGTCCCCGTGAATATTGCAGATATAACAATTGTCAAGTCGGTGAAATAACATTTTTTATTTTATTATTATTATTTTCTACCACAGACGTGGCCACACAGTTACAATGCTAACCAGCATATATACATTTTCTTCTGTCCTCCATGGAGAAATAACATTGAGTCATGACTTAACTGAAAGGTAATGTTCCCAATAAGTCAACTGGGACGTAGTCGTGAATAACGTCGTATAGCGTACTTATGTTCCTGAAATTTGTTTTACTCCTCAAGAGATTTCTTCCTCTTTCTCAGCTTTTGCAGAAATGGGAGACATTATGTGAAAAAAAGGGGAGAAAGTGTTGGCATGAGTAAGGAAGGAGAGGTGGGAGGGAGGAGCAGCCAGCCCGCCCTGCTCCTCCTCTGATCTCTGTTTGGGGTTTAATGTCCTTTAACCTTTCAACGAAGTTAATATCACAGTTGGTAACTCCCTTTCACCCCCACCCCCCTCCTCTATCCCCCCCCACCTCCCCCCCCCCACCTCCCACCCACCCCACCTCCCCCCCCCACCTCCCCACCCACCCCCCACCCACCCCCCACCTCCCCCCCCCCTCGCGAGGGCGTGGCGGCACACACCTTTGATCACTCTTGATTTCACTGCCTTGCGTTCATTCAAGTTCAGTAGAATTGTTGGATTAGTCGCGGAATAGTAGTTGGACTGTGTGTGTGTGTGTGTGTGTGTGTGTGTGTGTGTGTGTGTGTGTGTGTGTGTGTGTGTGTGTGTGTGTGTGTGTGTGTGTGTGTGTGTACTCACCTAGTTGTGCTTGCGGGGGTTGAGCTTTGGCTCTTTGGTCCCGCCTCTCAACTGTCAATCCACTGGTGTACAGATTCCTGAGCCTACTGGGCTCTACCAAATCTACATTTGAAACTGTGTATGGAGTCAGCCTCCACCACATCACTTCCTAGTGCATTCCACTTGCTAACTACTCTGACACTGAAAAAATTATTTCTAATGTCTCTGTGGCTCATTTGGGTACTCAGCTTCCACCTGTGTCCCCTTGTTCGTGTTCCGCCCGTGCTAAATAGTTTATCTTTGTCCACCCTGTCATTTACGCTGAGAATTTTGTAGGTGGTTATCATGTCTCCCCTTACTCTTCTGTCTTCCAGGGACGTGAGGTTTAGCTTCCTTAGCCTTTCCTCGTAGCTCATACCTCTCAGTTCTGGGACAAGTCTGGTGGCATACCTCTGAATCTTCTCTTAACTTTGTCTTGTGTTTAATTATATATGGACTCCAGGCTGGAGCTGCATATTCCAGGATTGGTCTGACGCAAGTGGTATACAAGGTCCTGAACGATTCCTTTCACAAGTTTCTAAAGGCAGTCCTTATGTTTACAAATCTAGCATATGCCGATGATAATATCCTTTTGATGTGGGCCTCTGGGGACAGGTTAGGCGTGATATCAACCCCCAGATCTTTCTTATGTATTCACCTAGTTTTATTTACCTAGTTGTTCTTGCGGGGGTTGAGCTTTGCTCTTTCGGCCCGCCTCTCAACTGTCAATCAATCAACTGTAAGTAACTACTAACTATTCCTCTCCCCCCCACACACACACATCCCCAGGAAGCAGCTCCGTAACATCTGTAATTCCCAGGTACCTATTTACTCCTAGGTAACAGAGGCATCAGGGTGAAAGAAACTTTGCCCATTTGTTTCTGCCTGGTCCATGAATCGAACCCGGGCCACAGAATTACGAGTCCTGTGCGCTGTCCGCTCAGCCAACAGACCCCTGTGTGTGTGTGTGTGTGTGTGTGTGTGTGTGTGTGTGTGTGTGTGTGTGTGTGTGTGTGTGTGTGCGTGCGTGCGAGTGTGTGCGTGCGTGTGCGACATTGGATTTATTTTTTTAATTTAGTACCTTGCTGCACTATTAATTAAATCAGGTGGTGATGTCCCGACCTAAATAATTAATTAATCGAATGTCATTTTGCTTCAAATAAACAACTTTATAAACACACTAATTCCCTGTGATATATAAACAAGATTTTGTGACTGAAACATTGTATATTTTTGGCACTAACAAAACATTAATCTATCTATCAGAGGAAGGCGCCATATATACACGATTACAACTTCCAAATAGCATGGTGAATGAGTACATAAAAATTAAATATATTTACTTACGTAAATACAGGTACACACACGTACTCGTGTGGAAGTTATGAGTCCTCACAGGTACACACATGTACACATGTCGAAGCTATGAGTACTCACAGGTACACACATGTACTCATCTTGAGGAGGTGTACACAATGAGTAGGGAACACTAGTACTTGTTTCCTGGAAGTCATTATGCAACGGTTGCTTGTCTCAGATGTGGGACACCTTCCTCTCTCTCTCTCTCTCTCTCTCTCTCTCTCTCTCTCTCTCTCTCTCTCTCTCTCTCTCTCTCTCTCTCTCTCTCTCTCTCTCTCTCTCTCTCTCTCTCTCTCTCTCTCTCTCTCTCTCTCTCTCTCTCTCTCTCTCTCTCTCTCTCTCTCTCTCTCTCTCTCTCTCTCTCTCTATTGCGTCTTTAGCTCTGCCGTTCAGCCTTGACAACAATCTTTAAGATGGTACGCAACAGGAAAGGAAGAGACAGGTATTACGACTCAGGCAGCCTGAGGTGGCCGGAGGCTGCATCTCTGTTGCCGTGTGTGGCGTTCGTGTGAGACTTGGTCACCGTGATGCAGCAGCATCCACTCCTACGGGACCTGCCTTCGCAAATTTCCAATTTACATACACATGGCCGTAGGGAATGATGCTAGTGTGTGTGTGTGTGTGTGTGTGTGTGTGTGTGTGTGTGTGTGTGTGTGTGTGTGTGTGTGTGTGTGTGTGTGTGTAAGGTGTGTGTGTGTGTAAGGTGTGTGTGTGTGTGTGTGTGTGTGTGTGTGTGTGTGTGTGTGTGTGTGTGTGTGTGTGTGTGTGTGTGTGTGTGTGTGCATAAATGGTTGCATATAGTCTTCAAGAAATGAGTGGCTTGACCAACCTTAATATCTGGAGACACAATGTTCTCCTTATTCGAATTCTCTTCCGATTACTACAAATAATACACAGAGACCAATCAGAGTAACGTGAGTGTCGATACACTCAGTGTGTCAACACACACACACACACACACACACACACACACACACACACACACACACACACACACACACACACACACACACACACACACACACACGAGGGTCTGAGGCATGAGTTCCTGGCCGACAGAGCCAGAGTGCATCGAGGGGGAATGTGTGGAACCCCTGATTGGGCTTCAGTGGGGGGCTTCAGGAACCCTTGTGGGTTCAGTAGGAGCCCATGCTGGAATCCTGTTCATTTTGTGGCCTAGTTGTTTAAGGCTCTTCCTATGCGACAGGCAGGCGTAGTGCAGGAGGCAGAGTAGGAGTAGGAGGAGAGGAAGGGAGAGTAGGAGGAGGAGAGGAAGGGAGAGTAGGAGGAGGAGAGGAAGGGAGAGTAGGAGGAGGAAAGGAAGGGAGAGTAGGAGGAAGAGAGGAAGGGAGAGTAGGAAGAGGAGAGGAAGGGAGAGTAGGAGGAGGAGAGGAAGGGAGAGTAGGAGGAGGAGAGGAAGGGAGAGTAGGAGGAAGAGAGGAAGGGAGAGTAGGAAGAGGAGAGGAAGGGAGAGTAGGAGAGGAAGGGAGAGTAGGAAGAGGAGAGGAAGGGAGAGTAGGAGAGGAAGGGAGAGTAGGAAGAGGAGAGGAAGGGAGAGTAGGAGAGGAAGGGAGAGTAGGAGGAGGAGAGGAAGGGAGAGTAGGAGGAGGAGAGGAAGGGAGAGTAGGAGGAGGAGAGGAAGGGAGAGTAGGAGAGGAAGGGAGAGTAGGAGGAGGAGAGGAAGGGAGAGTAGGAGGAAGAGAGGAAAGGAGAGTAGGAAGAGGAGAGGAAGGGAGAGTAGTATTGAGAGAGGGAAAAGGAGCAGCTGGAGGAAGAAGGTAAAGTTGTAAGAGAATGGAAGGTGTTGAAGAAGAATTAAGGGAAGAATGGACAAAAGAGTGAGGAGGAAGACGGATGTAAGAAGGGAAAGAATTGAAAGGACAGAAACACAAGAGAGGGAGATAGTCATAGATTAATAAGAGCAGCAGTCTAGGAGACTCAAAGGTTAAAGAGAAGGATGTTAAAGGAGATGTGCAGTGAGAGAGAGAGAGAGAGAGAGAGAGAGAGAGAGAGAGAGAGAGAGAGAGAGAGAGAGAGAGAGAGAGAGAGAGAGAGAGAGAAGGAAGACAAACACACGGAAAAGAGGAGAGGAGGTGAGGGGACAATTATATAAGAGAGGGAGAGAGAGAGAGAGGAGGTGAACAAGTTACAGCCCCGCTCCTGCGCCAGGTAAGTCCACTACGGGCTCACCATAGCCCGTGCTACTTGCCCCGCTCCTGCGCCAGGTAAGTCCACAACGGGCTCACCATAGTCCGTGCTACTTGGAACTTTTTGTTCCAAGTAGCGAATCTTAAACAACGACGACGATGAGGAGAAGGTGAGGGAGAGAGAATGGAATGGAATGGAATTATCAGGAGAAAGCACTAAGCCATTACGACTAGCACAGGAATGGGTCAGGATAAGGATTGGGGATGGGACGGGGAAGGGAAGGAATGATGCCCAACCACTTGGGCGGTCGGGGATTGAACGCCGCCCTGCATGAAGCGAGACCGTCGCTCTACCGACCAGCTCAAGTGGTTGGACTGAGGAAGAAAGAGAAATACTGAGAAAGGGTAGTAAAGGTGTAGAAGAGATGGGATAGAGATAGTGACCAGGGAGACACCTTCCACTCAGAGTACAGCCTGCTGCTGGCCTGTGTTCTGATGTTGTTGTTGTTATAGATTCAGCTTCTCGGAACAAGTTCCAAGCAGCACGGGCTATGGTGAGCCCGTAGCTTACCTGGCGCAGGAGCGGGGCAAGAAGCACTGGCTATGGTGAGCCTCGTGGACGGTAGATGTCTCCCCTGTATTCTTGAGTTACACAGTAATGATACAGTGATGCCAGACTTCTCACCGTGGCTTGACCACCTCACTGTCAGCCTGGGTCAGACCAGTGCCAGACAAGGAGGTGCCCGCCGATAGACCGGTGCCAAACTATGGCTGTACCCTCTTACAGCCTGTGCTGTTCGCTACGTGGAACAAAAAGTTCCAAGTAGCACGGGCTATGGTGAGCCCGTTTTTAAAAGTGCTTCGGAGCATCTCTGGTAGTACAGTAGTACACGGGAGGGCAGCCAGGGGGGCACGCTTGGCAGATGGCCCCCATGGGCACTTCAGTGCCAGACAGCGGATATTTGTGGCACTGTAGTCTCCGTCACGAGAACTGGGTGCCACTAGAAGTTGTCTCCTAACGGACTGGGTGCTGGGTGGCACCAGGAGCCATGTGGGCCTGCGGGCCGCTCCAAGCAACAGCCTGGTGGACCAAACTCTCACAAGTCAACCCTGGCCTCGGGCCGGGCTTGAGGAGTACAAGACCTCCCAGAACCCCATCAAGCAGGTATCAAGCAAGAGGCAAAGTAATTACCAGGAAAATAAGGTCAGCAAGCATGACTACCCAGCACCTGGGAGGGATGCCAGGACAAAGTAAGAGCTGGGATATACACGGAGGAAACCTGAACGGTGCCCAACCGCTTGGACCATTGGGGTTCGAACTCCGACCCTGCAAGAGGTGAAGGCGGTGCTTTACCGCCCTGTAGGGGACACTATAATAGGCTGCGATAATGTTCGCCCCATTTCACTGTGGTGCTTACCTATCAGTGATACAGTAGAGATTCCTCCTACTTGTCTCATTCTTCCAGCTCACAACTCCAGCTCTGGTGGTGACTGTTTTCTCTCCGTTAGGTACTCCCCCTTGACCCTATTGTCTCCCTTATCTCAGCTTCTCCGTAGAGGTTATTAGAGTTTTATGTTTCTTCTTAGGCGCCTCTAGAGGACAAATTGACCCCTGACTCCAACGCTTTGCGTAATAGTGGCTTTAGGCATTGTATGTACTAGCTCTATCTATAAATCGATCAATTTTTGTCAAATCTCTTGTATGTATGTACCTTACCTGAATAAACATTTATTTATTTATTTAGATATTCTCTGTTATCTCTTTCCTTCCTTCCTTCCTCTCTCCTTATCTTCCCCCACATCCTCCTCCTCCTCTAGCCACGTGCACACACCACACACACCAACACTGGCCAAGAGTACACAAACACACACACTGATGCCAGTACACAGTTCACAGTCACGGGTGTAAATAATCCTCGTGGTCGTGTCCTCGTCGCTGTGCTCACCTAGTTGTGCTTGCAGGGGTTGAGCTTCGGCTCTTTGATGTGTGTGTGGGTATGTGTGTGTAGGTGTGTACTCACCTAGTTGGTGAGTACACACATACACACACCTGTGTGTGTGTGTGGGGGGGGGGGTATTTGTTAACTATTTGTGTCTGCAGAATTGAGTTATTAGGTCTTGGATCCCGTCTTTCTAACCAATCTATTTTTTTCTTTATTATTACATATATTTCTCTCTAACACACACACACACACATACACACACACACACACACACATACACACACACACACACACACACACACACACACACACACACACACACACACACACACACACACACACACACACACACACACCTAGGAATCTGTACACCTGTTGATTGACGGTTGAGAGGCGGGACCAAAGAGCCAGAGCTCAACCCCCGCAAACACAACTAGGTGAGTAACTAGGTGAGTACACACACACACACACAAACACGCACATCTAGGCAGTGATGTGGTGGAGGCTGACTCCATACACAGTTTGAAGTGTAGATATGATAGAGCCCAGTAGGCTCAGGAACCTGTACACCAGTTAATTGGCAGTTGAGAGGCTGGACCAAAGAGCCAGAGCTCAACCCCCGCAAGCACAACTAGATGAGTACACAAGTACCAACAGGAATGACGTCGACGTACGAGATATTAAGAACAAAGAGACGAGGGCAAGAGTTATATGTAAACGAAATAGTCTTCAATAAAATATCATTGACGCAGAATTCAAGAAATAGTTTGAAATCTAAATACAATCAGAAACAAAGAGAACTGTAAGTCTTTGCATTGACCGACTTAGGAGATGAGAGAAAAGGTGGGGGCTAGGGAGCTGGAGCTCGATCCTGTGAGCACCACTAGGTGAGTACACCCACTCACAAGTTCCGAGAAACTTGTGAATGTGTGAGTTGATAGTTGAGATAGTGGACACTCAACTTAATTCGTCTGAATCGCAATTTTTCTCCTTCTTTCCATTCGCTCAGCTTTTATTCTTTAGCTCTCATTTATTGTTTCCTATTTGGTTTGAGTTTAAAATAATTTATTTGTTGCTATACCAGACTGAAGAAATTCAGTTGGAATAGAAAGTCACACAAGATATCACAAGAACGGGGCTGAAGATATCACAAGAACGAGGCTGAAGATATCACAAGAACGGGGCTGAAGA
This sequence comes from Procambarus clarkii, assembly GCF_040958095.1. Lineage (NCBI taxonomy): Eukaryota > Metazoa > Arthropoda > Malacostraca > Decapoda > Cambaridae > Procambarus > Procambarus clarkii. The sequence goes on along the minus strand of NC_091217.1, from coordinate 4,756,487 downwards.
TACCACAAGAACGGGGCTGAAGATACCACAAGAACGGGGCTGAAGATATGATGACCAAACCACACATCTCTGCCATCTGGTGTGTGGGTTGGTCACCATTCAAGGGATAAAGAACAATCTAAAATATTTCTTCACATATGCAAAACCAAAACGGAAAATCTCCACCAATAATAGACCTTTACTTACAACTGAAGCTTCGTACACAGAGGATGACAACGAAGTTAGTGAGAAGCTAAAAGATTTTGTGTGCTAAAAACAGTAAGGCTATGTTTATATGTTTAGCTCCTCAATTAACAAAAAAAAATAAAGTGGAAGATACCGGAGAGGTTCTTTAAAAACGATATCCAAACCATTAACAATATAACTTGATATCAACACGGACACTACGGGTTTTGAAAGAGAAATTGACGTGTTCACGCACTCAGCTCCGGATGCAGATTCGTGGAATTCTATATTTACAAAGAAATGATAAGTGTCACTGACGGGAGCGCTCAGTGTCGTGTGGCTTAAACACTGGGGAGACACCAGAAGATGATTGGTGATGAAGATTAAGCCACCCAAAAGGTGGCACGGGCATGAATAGCCCGTAAGTGGTGGGTCTTTTGAGCCATTACCAGTATCAAAAGATGATACTGGAGATCTGTGGAGGCGCAACTGCACCCTGCGTGACGGGAGATGTCTCCCGGACCAAATGGTGACCAAATGGTGTCACACCAGAAGCACTTACATCAGCAGATATAGCTCCATCACACCTGGGAGGGAGGAGAGGGATGTGTATAGCTCCATCACACCTGGGAGGGAGGAGAGGGATGTGTATAGCTCCATCACACTTGGGAGGGAGGAGAGGGATGTGTATAGCTCCATCACACCTGGGAGGGAGGAGAGGGATGTGTATAGCTCCATCACACCTGGGAGGGAGGAGAGGGATGTGTATAGCTCCATCACACCTGGGAGGGAGGAGAGGGATGTGTATAGCTCCATCACACCTGGGAGGGAGGAGAGGGATGTGTATAGCTCCATCACACTTGGGAGGGAGGAGAGGGATGTGTATAGCTCCATCACACCTGGGAGGGAGGAGAGGGATGTGTATAGCTCCATCACACCTGGGAGGGAGGAGAGGGATGTGTATAGCTCCATCACACCTGGGAGGGAGGAGAGGGATGTGTATAGCTCCATCACACCTGGGAGGGAGGAGAGGGATGTGTATAGCTCCATCACACCTGGGAGGGAGGAGAGGGATGTGTATAGCTCCATCACACCTGGGAGGGAGGAGAGGGATGTGTATAGCTCCATCACACCTGGGAGGGAGGAGAGGGATGTGTATAGCTCCATCACACCTGGGAGGGAGGAGAGGGATGTGCTGAAAATTCTACACCAGTCGCATTAACATCACACATAAAAGATTATTATTATTATTAACATCTTTATTGACAAAATTAATTACAATTTTGCCTAATCTGAGGATTTTGATAGTCTTATTAAAGTGAGGATAATGCTAGTATTCACTGTCACGCAGGACAGAGGGTCATACATAAGTCAATAGGTCTAAACTGTAGGCTGAAGCACATATATATATCATGGTTACAATCAATGTTTCAATGTATGGATATGTGAAAACAACTTTCTACTGTGCACTGCCACACAAGGGCAGGGATGGGTTCATAAGTGATGCAGCTTAGAAGTAATATAAATAAAAAAATTTCTTCATTCTTTAAAATGGACAAGCAAATTTTGGATAAATTGTTAGGATGTCGTCCAGAACACCTGAGTCAATAAAATAGTTACACAGTTGGTGGTACAAGAGGCCAGGAGGTCTAAAGTCCTTTACGGTTTCACATTCAACAATATAGTGTTCTAGTGAATGCATTAAAGGTTTATCACAGAGTTTACAATCTGAGTATTCTGGTAGTGGCTCAGCCTCACTAACCTGCCAGATGTGTCTATAGCCAAGGCGAATTCGCGCAATACCTACATCACATTGCCTGGTCCGGTTACTGTGCTGACCATACAAATACCTATTATCACAAAACTTGTCATAACTTTTAATACTGCAGCTTTCAGGTCTCTGGCCATTTCTTAGTTCTTCTAAATCTGAATTAATTTCTTTAATTTGTATGTTTCTAATAATTGCGGGATCAGGAGTCAAAACTCCAGGTTCACGGAGAACCTGACCTTCACAACCCAGGTCAACAGGGGTTTAGAGCAGGAAGATCATGTCCGTCGCAGCTACTCGACCACTATGACAAAAACACTGAAGTTTTAGAAGAAAACAAAATCCAAATACACACTTGGTATACACGTGTGTCCATGGAGAGAGAGCCTGTGAGATGAGACCAATAGGAATAACTGGTAAAGTAGGGCGATGAATATTAAATTTCCTCTCAAACTAAAGATTAAAAGAAAATCAAACAAAATGAAGTCTGGACACAGTGAAAACGTCTGTACCTCAGGGCACACTCTTTGCACCACTGCTTTTTCGTATGCTCATATCTGATATAGACAAAACTACAAATCACAGCTTCGTGTAATTGTTTGCAGATAACAAAAATCAACATGAAATTGTTTTGTTTAGAAGAAACTACAAGCTGATATTAATAACGTTTTCGACTGAGCAACGGAAAATAACATGATGTTTAACAGTGATTAATTCCAAGTACTTAACTATGGAAAACAAAAGAAAACTTGAACGAAACACAGGGTACAAGACACAGTCAGCTCTACCCACAGTAGGCAAGCAACTTGTAAAGGATCTGGGAATAATGATGTCTGACGATCTAACATTTAGGGAGCATAACCAAGCAAATATAGCGGCAGCTAGAAGAATGGGGAGTAGGAGAGGGAGGTAGAAGAGGAGTAGAAGAGTAGAAGTAGAAGAGCGAGTAGAGTAGAGGGAGTAGAAGAGCTCCCAGAACCCCATCAACCAGGTAATGATAGAATGGATTACGAGAGACATGTCACTTAACATACACAAAAAAAAAAATCTGGAGGGGCAGGTCCCAAAATTGCCCAGTAAAATAACAACATGCTGGAACGAACGATATGGCAGGAAATGCAGAATAAAGTCAGTAAATATTGGAGAGGGCCATAGGCACCTGTAATAATAATATCAATAGTCACATAATCATTACACACAGAAATCACAATAGCGTGATGCATCAAATGAACAAAATGAGTCGTAGCTCAGTCGATTAAGGCAGCGTCTGGGATGCTCTCAGACGTAGGTTCGAATCCTCGTCACGGCCCTTGTGGATTTGTTATAAACTGAAGTAATTTAACATGGTGAGTGTGTGAAACAAGCGTAGGAGTGTCGCAAGGACCAGCGAGACATATTAGGTCTCGCTGGTCCTTGCCACAATATTTGCAAGTGTCGCTACGCACATTGCAAGGCGCAGCGTGCATATGCTAAGTATGTGATAAGTATATTCCAAGGCTCCAGTCGAGGGCAGGTTAGTGGTACTGGAGCTCTCTGAGAGTAGTGTTGAGAGCTCCAGTGGAGGGCAGGTTAGTGGTACTGGAGCTCTCTGAGAGTAGTGTTGAGAGCTCCAGTGGAGGGCAGGTTAGTGGTACTGGAGCTCTCAGAGAGTAGTATTGAGAGCTCCAGTGGAGGGCAGGTTAGTGGTACTGGAGCTCTCTGAGAGTAGTGTTGAGAGCTCCAGTGGAGGGCAGGTTAGTGGTACTGGAGCTCTCTGAGAGTAGTGTTGAGAGCCGATTGTTTAGTGGAAGTCGCCCACATCCTCGATACATCAGAGGGTCGTTGATAGATCATTCTCAGTTGATAAATCATTCGCAGTCGATTAATCATGCGCATTCGATAAGTCATGCGCCGTCGACGGATCATTCATTTTCAGTGTATTCAGCGTTAGTGATAAATGATTAAACATAATTGTCTAGGCCTACACTGTTACACTCTGTATAGGCCTACACTTGTAGCCACTACAAGCGTCTCGAATGTCTGTGATGCATTCGTGCCAACTACGTTCGTGTTGTATCTGCTTGTGTTGTATCTGCTTGTGTTGTATCTGCTTGTGTTGTATGTCTGCCAGGTGAGTGTCCAGCAGAGCCGAGGCGACCTCTCGTGAAGCTGTATTGAATGCCTTAGGTGTAGATAACGGGCCCTGACAGCTGAGTGGAGAGCGCTCGGGATTCGTAGTCCTGAGGTTCTGGGTTCGATCCCCGATGGAGGCGGAAACAAATGGGGAGTCGACAGTTAATCAACAGTTGATTGACAGTTGAGAGGCGGGACCAAAGAACCAGAGCTCAACCCCCGGAAGCACAACTAGGTGAGGACAACTAGGTGAGCACACGCACACACACACACACACACACACACACACACACACACACATACACACACACACACACACACACACACACACACACACACACGCACGCACGCACGCACGCACACACACACACACACACACACACACACACACACACACACACAAGGACAAGGATTTCAACAGTCACCAAATAATTATTACACATGGAAATGGCCGCCTTAATGCCAGAACAAAGAACACTGCATTCCGTACTTTAGTCCGTTACCACATTTTATCGTTCACTTTCTTTTGTTCCGCTCCTTCAGTCTCTGTCCATTTATCCGTGACTCTCTCTCCTTCCCTCTCTCCCACTCCTCTCCCATGCTCTCTGTTCCCTGTCCCCGTTACTTTTCCTTATCTCCTATCACCACTTTTCCTCTTATGTTGATCTTCCCTCCCATTCCCGCCCCCTCTCTCCATCTTTCCCATTTATCCTCTCTTTCCTACCCTCCCTCCCACAAAGGGAAGGGAAGAGAAGGAGAGAGGGAACCCTCCCTCCCTTCTCCTATCTCACCAGCTCAGAATGATAAACCAAGTATATACTATCAAAATTAGTTAATAATCATATCAATAAACACATATCAAATTCGGACATGATTAGAATTCCATAAAGAAACATCAAGTTATTGATGAGGCCGGAATTTCTATGGGAAATAATAATGCAATAAATAATGAAAATTTTTATATGTACGTCAGCGTAGAAATCCGGTTCCAGAGGATGATTCCTTTGACGAAAACAGATGGTATGTGAATGGGCATTTAGTCGGTGGAATGGACAGAGTATTATATTCCCCTTTATTCTCGTGTCTCCTTCATTCCCCTCCGTCTTTCCCCGGCAGTCACTCCCATGCCCCGTTCTTTACAACAACTGCCTTCTTTAATTTCCCCGGGAATGTTGGGAAATTCCTGGTTTTTGTTGGGGTCGTGAGGGGAAACACTGACTCTTGGAAATCGATGTTTGGAAATACTCTCGCTCTCAAACTACGACTCTTTGAGTTGGTGTCTTCATATACGTTGTCTCTCTCTCTCTCTCTCTCTCTCTCTCTCTCTCTCTCTCTCTCTCTCTCTCTCTCTCTCTCTCTCTCTCTCTCTCTCTCTCTCTCTCTCTCTCTCTAACCCCCACAGGGATTCCCCAAGGCGCTGCTGTAGGGTTCATTAACGATGTGTACCCCCTCTGGGGGTCTTCGTCCCCCCAGTCGTGGCTCCTGTGTCACCCATTCTTCCCCCCCTCCTCCTCACACATGTCTCCTTATCTTCCTCCTTATCTTCTTCTTGTGCAAGAGCTCGTTAGGGGGCTCCCTCTTATTGTTATTATTAGTATGTATAATTATTATTAATAAAATTATTATCATCTTTTTTATTATTATTATTTTGGATAAAACTTTACACTTGTGTTTGTGAAATTTATGTAAGAAATTAACAGCACGTCTTTCCCACTCACCTGAGTGTGTGGTTACCACGAGACGTCTGAAACGTCCTAATCAACGTCTGATTCATTAGACGCTGAGACGTAAAGTCTTGTCCTTACCACACACTCGACAGACCTTAACAAGGCACTCAAGGAGAGTGTTTGAAAGACTTTTTTGTCAATTCCTTACATAAATTTCACATATTCACATCTGTCTAACATGTCTTAACACATCTCTAACTCTATACACGGTTGTCTAACACATCTCTGACTCTATTCACGAGGTCTAACACATCTCTAACTCTATACACGGTTGTCTAACACATCTCTGACTCTATTCACGAGGTCTTACACATCTCTAATACTATACAAGGGAGGACAGAAGAAAATGTGTATATTCTGGTTAGCATTGTAAATGTCTGGCCACGTCTGTGGTAGGAAATAATAATAATAAACAAATTGACTTTTTTGCACGACCGTGCACTGGGTTAACAGGCCCGTGCACTGGGTTAACAGGACCGTGCACTGGGTTAACAGGACCGTGCACTGGGTTAACAGGACCGTGCACTGGGTTAACAGGACCGTGCACTGGGTTAACAGGACCGTGCACTGGGTTAACAGGACCGTGCACTGGGTTAACAGGACCGTGCACTGGGTTAACAAGGACCGTGCACTGGGTTAACAGGACCGTGCACTGGGTTAACAAGGACCGTGCACTGGGTTAACAAGGACCGTGCACTGGGTTAACAGGACCGTGCACTGGGTTAACAGGACCGTGCACTGGGTTAACAGGACCGTGCACTGGGTTAACAGGACCGTGCACTGGGTTAACAGGCCCGTGCACTGGGTTAACAGGCCCGTGCACTGGGTTAACAGGACCGTGCACTGGGTTAACAGGACCGTGCACTGGGTTAACAGGACCGTGCACTGGGTTAACAAGGACCGTGCACTGGGTTAACAGGCCCGTGCACTGGGTTAACAGGCCCGTGCACTGGGTTAACAGGACCGTGCACTGGGTTAACAGGACCGTGCACTGGGTTAACAGGACCGTGCACTGGGTTAACAGGCCCGTGCACTGGGTTAACAGGACCGTGCACTGGGTTAACAGGACCGTGCACTGGGTTAACAGGACCGTGCACTGGGTTAACAGGACCGTGCACTGGGTTAACAGGCCCGTGCACTGGGTTAACAGGACCGTGCACTGGGTTAACAGGCCCGTGCACTGGGTTGTAATAACCTGTGCTAACTCTTGAGGGTCAAGTTCCGAATCAGTTTTCTTAATATTTTCTCAGCCTTTGAGGTTATAACTTTTTGTTTGGTTCGGGAGAGAGGGGAGATAAGAGACCCCGGGAGAGGGGAGTGAGGGGGAGATGGTGAGAGTCAAAGGGGAGGAGGAAGGGGGGGGGGAGGTGCTGTTTGTCATATGGGCAGGAAAACCGGTTGGTTCTCTATGGTCTAGACCTGGTAAGCCGCGGCGTAACCACAACCCTCTTATGTCTGATTACTTTGCGGTCACTTTGCGGTGTGTACTCACCTAATTGTACTCACCTAATTGTGCTTGCGGGGGTTGAGCTCTGGCTCTTTGGTCCCGCCTCTCAACCGTCAATCAACTGGTGTACAGATTCCTGAGCCTATTGGGCTCTATCATATCTACATTTGAAACTGTGTATGGAGTCAGCCTCCACCACATCACTTCCTAATGCATTCCATTTACTAACTACTCTGACACTGAAAAAGTTCTTTCTAACGTCTCTGTGGCTCATTTGGGTACTCAGCTTCCACCTGTGTCCCCTTGTTCGCGTCCCACCAGTGTTGAATAGTTCATCCTTGTTTACCCGGTCGATTCCCCTGAGGATTTTGTAGGTTGTGATCATGTCCCCCCTTACTCTTCTGTCTTCCAGTGTCGTAAGGTGCATTTCCCGCAGCCTTTCCTCATAACTCATGCCTCTTAGTTCTGGGACTAGTCTAGTAGCATACCTTTGGACTTTTTCCAGCTTCGTCTTGTGCTTGACAAGGTACGGACTCCATGCTGGGGCCGCTGTGTGTGTGTGTGTGTGTGTGTGTGTGTGTGTGTGTGTGTGTGTGTGTGTGTGTGTGTGTGTGTGTGTGTGTGTGTGTGTGTCTTTAAGCTGATTTAAGGGACATCATCCAACCCTTATATTTTCTGTCCATCGGGCATTTAAACGGCCAATCATCTCTCCGAATAAACGTCTCGTTATCTGTCTGTGACGTGAACTACTCATTAAAGACAGTCGTTAGTCACGTGACCCTCTTGTCACCGTCAGGGGGGCAACTGTCCCCCCCCCCCCCCCCGCCTCAGTCACGTGGGCAGCGTCCTCCTCTACACTACTTAACTCTAGAGTGCTGTTCACTTTATAAAAGTTTGAAAAAAAATCAAGTTTAAAGCTAAACTGAAATATTCTTAGGGCCTAGTATAGCACTTATATGTACTATATTTGGCCTCGGGTAGCATATATATTAGGTCTAGGAAGGTTAGGTTAGGGTTTCTTTGCAACAACGCCAAAACTTTTCCGGTTTGTCCACATTCATTAGTAACTATTTCTACTTTTTAATTGCCTTTTAACGTCGATATATGTACGATCTATGTACCTTAAGGACCACAATTGGAAACTTGAAAGGGTGCAGAGGTTTGTAGGAAAGACGTAAGTGGGACGGGCTACGAGGAATGGTTAAAGAATCTGAACCTGGCGACGCTGGAACAGGAGAGAGAGAGAGAGAGAGAGAGAGAGAGAGAGAGAGAGCGAGGGAGGAGGAATCGGGGCGGGTCCCTCACTTGCCCCAAGACTATTCAGTTAGGTTCTAGTCCACCAGGTGCAGGTGAATGGAGCTGGGTGAGTGAGAGAGTGAGAAAAGACGTAGAAGAAGAGAGGAGAAACATGAGTAAAGATAGAGACAATACAAGTACCGGTAGATTAATGTTTGTCATGGACCCCCATACCCGGAAATTGAAGACCCGACAGGAGACCATTTAACAGATGGTAAGACTTACAAAACTTAAGCGAGGAGAAGAATCCCCACTTCTCTACTCTCAGTGGGGGAGACCCAACGCTGAGTTGAGGTCTCCATGCATATACTGGGGGGAGGTCTCCCTGGCTGTGTTGCAAGTGGGGGAACTGCAACACAGAATGGGTACAGAGCCACGGAGTGGGTTCAGTGGGGTCCCGGTGATACTTATAATAAGCAATTGACATGTGTGATGAGCGAGACACAGAGAGCCACACTCTTCTCCCATAGGGTTAAGCTTGGAGCCTACTAGTGATGATGGCGGTCGGTCGCTCCCTCCGGAGAGGTAGCCGGTCGGCCGAGCGGACAGCACGCTGGACTTGTGATCCTGTGGTCCTGGGTTCGATCCCAGGCGCTGGCGAGAAACAATGGGCAGAGTTTCTTTCACCCTATGCCCCTGTTACCTAGCAGTAAAATAGGTACCTGGGTGTTAGTCAGCTGTTACGGGCTGCTTCCTGGGGGTGGAGGCCTGGTCGAGGACCGGGCCGCGGGGACACTAAAAGCCCCGAAACATGGCTTATCCCGTAGGTACTGAAGGTCCCCAGGGAGTCTCACCTGTTCTATCAACTCTCAGTTGGGGTCCACATTCTAAATTTCTCTTGCTTCACGAAATTAGTGGTTTAGCTGTGGCTTTATCCAGGTGGATAGCTTTAGAGGGGGGGTAGAAATAGCCTAAGCTACTCTATCCCTTTGAGATGTATTTATTGCTTATCTCAATAAACATACTTGAACTTGAACTTGGTGGATAGCTTGTCCACAATATTCTTAACATTCTGAGTATACTTAATGTGTTTATTTCCTAAACATATTACATTAGGATGCTTCAGTGATTGACTTATATTAAAATTCTGATTCGAAACTATTGCTAAATGTTTGTACATTTATAACTGACGTTTATTATAGACATAATTGACGTTAATCCTCGCTATTGTGTCCCGGTATAGTTACAAAAACATTAACCGCAGAATACTTGCATTTTTCAACCCTGTCAAAGTTATTAAATTCCCTCATATCATATTTTTATTTTTTCAGTAGATCGGGGAAGGGGGCGGGGGAGGGGGGCGGGGGATACCTGTCAATGTGTGGTGACATTAAATGTGGCTTGTGTGTGTGTTGTTTGAGTATGTATCCAATACATACACATACTGAGTATTATTGAGTATGTATTACTTGCCCTTCACGAGATATCCCCAAATCAATTAGTCTACCTGGGCTGCCCTTGAGAGCAGAGTAATATAAATTGGGAGATTATTGTATAATTGTCAATTTTGCATTCGCCACATACGTCAAGAATTAGTTACGTGGCCATTGTGGTGGGTGACGCCAGCGATACGTCATCAAAGCACCCTCTGGTGGCTGACCCCAGCGACACTGAGAACAAGAACAAGCTGGGGGCTCAGGGCCCAGAGAACAAGCTGGGGGCCCAGACAACAAGCTAGGGCCCAGGGCCCAGAGAACAAGCAGGGGCCCAGAGCCCAGAGAACAAGCAGGGGCCCAGGGCAGCCCCTTGCTTCACCCCATTACACCAGACACACAACTGCAAGCTGTCAAAATACACAAACCGGTTTACCCATTATTTTACTAAACAGTTTTATCTCTTAAAGTGTTTAATGTTATCAAAGGCTTTACACGCATCAATCGAGTAAATATCAAACACGTTTTTCATCAATGGTTAGACGTCTATCTTTACAGGGGTCTCGTAGTGCAGTGGGCTGCGTTCTCGACTCAATCCCGGATTCGATTCGTGCGCGGGACAGAAATGGTTGGGGAACATTTCCTTCCCCTCCCCCCCCCTGATACATCTCTTCACCTAACAGTATATATGGGTACCCGCGAGTTAGGCATTTGTTGATTATTTGTAATTGAGTGAGCACAATTACAATACATTGTTTACCCGAGTCATCATAATGGTATGCCACATACTCGTCATTATTATATAATGTACAATGTGGATTTAGATCAATAAAAGACGCTATAGTATTCAGTGATATATAAAAAACATAATGAGAGCGGTGAAAGTTATATTGGCAAAACATATATCATAAAATTAGGACAACTAATATAAACTAATTATACCGCCAACGTCGCCATCTTGCGATATATAATGACGATTTGTTGACTTGTTAAGGAAACTGCAGAGGCCGCTGGCCAATATTGCTCGCTCAGCAGTTTGGAAAATCAGATAATTTAGATCTTTCTCAAGGAATTATTCAGCACTTGTTCAAAATTGTTATTACCAAGTGTGAGTTAAAAACTGATTGGTCTGTAACTGTCGTAGCTGGATCAAGATGCCTTTGGGATAGGAGCTAAGATTGGGAGCGTTTGCATCTGGAGTGCACTCATTAGGACGAAAACATGACCCCCTAATCTTGTCTCTGTTGCTGAAGACTCTCGGCCTTTCTCACTACATTCTTAATTGTTCTAACCTTCTTAGCAAACATAATCTAAATTCCTTGTTCTTTTCTGTGCCTTTCTGCTTTAGTCTCTATGTCGCCTCTTTCTCTTCCTCGCTGGGTCTTCTCCCTTTATTCTTAACTCGGTCTGATGGGTTATTTCTTATATTCTCGCCTTTCACTTCACATTCTTACCTCACATATTTTCTCTCTCCTCCACTCTCTCTCTACACGACCTGAAGATGGTCCACGATGGAAAGAAACCTCTTCACTGCCTTTATTTTCTGACTAGTGGGATGGTGGACGAACTGGAATTTGTGAGGTTTGAGGAAATGAGGAAAATGTGAGATGGGAGAATGTGTGTGTGTGTGTGAGGTAGGGGAAGAATATGTGGGTGTTTGTGTACTGCTCTCACACACGCGCGTGTCCGTCATCCATCCACCAGCATCGTGTCTGGAATGATAGAGAACTAAGAGTGCTGGCCCTCCCTACTTTCCACGCGCGCACACACACACACACACACACACACACACACACACACACACACACACACACACACACACACACACACACACACACACACACACACACACTCTGAGCGCACTTGGTAGGCCAGCGTTACAGTACACGCTCCTCCTCAGTTGCGTAACAGCAGACCGGCGTGATTGGACAGAATTCTGGTACTGGTTCCAGGCGGAGCAGCAACGAACCTGTACCTCTGGAACCTGTAGTGACACTGCCTCCTCCACACACTCTCACACACACCCACACACTAGCTACCCACACACTCTCACACACCCACACACTAGCTACCTCCTCCACACACTCTCACACACCCACACACTCTCCTGTCACCATCACTCTTTTTACTTTATGATAGTGACTTTCCCGAGTGAGTGAGTTCGTGCGTGACAATATTTCCAGATAATGCAAGTTGATCATGGCTGTAAAAACCAAGGTGGACTGCAAACAATTACTGGAGTAGACAGACAAATGCCTGCTATACCTGGAGTATACCTGGAGTGGGTTCTGGAAGTTCTTCTACTCCCCAAGTCCGACCCAGGGCAACGTTGGACTTGTAATGATATGATTGAAAAGGGCTGATGTTTACTAGCAAAAAATGAGAGAGAGAGAGAGAGAGAGAGAGAGAGAGAGAGAGAGAGAGAGAGAGAGAGAGAGAGAGAGAGAGAGAGAGAGAGAGAGAGAGGGGGGGGGGCACGGTGCAGGTGGAGGCGGGGAGGGAAACACAGTAGCTCGCTGGACAAGGGGAAAAAGCCGCTTGTGCCCGCACGGTATATAGTCTCTCAACCTGCCAGGCAAGTCTTGTTCCTGGTGTGTGGAGTCGTGTTTGTGTGGCGTGGTGTGTGGAGTCGTGTGTGTGTGGCGTGGTGTGTGGAGTCGTGTGTGTGTGTGTGTGTGGCGTGGTGTGTGGAGTCGTGTGTGTGTGTGTGTGTGGCGTGGTGTGTGGAGTCGTGTGTGTGTGGCGTGGTGTGTGGAGTCGTGTGTGTGTGTGTGTGTGGCGTGGTGTGTGGAGTCGTGTGTGTGTGTGTGTGTGTGGCGTGGTGTGTGGAGTCGTGTGTGTGTGGCGTGGTGTGTGGAGTAGTACTTACCTAATTGTCGTGTGTGTGGCGTGGTGTGTGTACTCACCTATATGTACTCACCTATATGTGCTTGCAGGATCGAGCATTGACTCTTGGATGTGTGTGTGTGTGTGTGTGTGTGTGTGTGTGTGTGTGTGTGTGTGTGTGTGTGTGTGTGTGTGTGTGTGTGTGTGTGTGTGTGGCGTGGTAGCACAGCTGACTATGGCTTGGTTAGTTGTAATGGGAGTTAGGAAGGTAATGGTTATTCCATTACTAGTGGTCGGGTTAATAACCCTTCAGTTAGTTGTATGATAGCAGTACTAGTAGTTGTTGGGTTAGTGGTAGTTTAGTTAGCAATGTTAGTGGCAGGAGTGGTGGTAGTTAGATTAGTGGTAGTTTAGTGAGGGTAATTTAGGGCCAAGAAAATGTGGTGTTGTCCTCAGCTGGGCCGAGGATGGAGGCAAGTATTGATGAATGAAAAGATTGTTGGAGCAAGCAGTGGAGGAGTGTGAGTGTGTGTGTGTGTTGGGGGGTAGAGAGGGGGGTGATGGTCCGCGTGGGTGCGGCGGGTTGGTGGTGATGGCGGTGGAGGAGGAGGGGGGGGGGGTCGGGAGTGGAGGGGTTGTGGAGTGGCCGGGTTGTGGGTCGTGAGGTGGTGAATCAAGTCGAGGAGAGGTTGTGTGTGGTGGGAGACGTAGTGAAATATGTTACTGCTGCTGTGTCTCCTCCTCCTCTTCTTGATGTTGCTGCTCATCGTGGTGGTGTCGTTCGAGGTGCTGGGGCAGCCAGGCCACTGACCTGACTGGACCCAGCCTCGCCTCTCTCTCTCATCTTACCCTGCCTCCTGGGTCCGCTACACCCTCTCGGCCCCCGCCTACACACTCACTTCCCTCACTGGTCCCTCATTCTCGTTGCATCACCCCTTTAACTCACTAGTCTCTCACTAACCACTGTAGTACCCCTTTAATGTTTATTCTCTCTCTCTCTCTCTCTCTCTCTCTCTCTCTCTCTCTCTCTCTCTCTCTCTCTCTCTCTCTCTCTCTCTCTCTCTCTCTCTCTCTCTCTCTCTCTCTCTCTCTTTACACTGGGGTTCAGTAGTATTAAACCAGATTTTCATAAAATAATACGGCAACATTTAAAATTTTGAATTTATGTTGGTAAGTTAGATTAGCATTTTAAAAACACTATAATCACTTACTGTGGTTGATTGTTTAATAAATCACTGAACTGTATGTTCAACAGATCTCTAACCCCGTCCATGGAGGATAGAAGAAAATGTTTATAGGCTGGTTGGCATAAAAATTCCCCTTTCAGCTAATTAGAAGCCTCGCCCTAGAACTGATCTGCTTAATGAGGTTTTGTTCTCGCAGTGGAAATAATGCACACTTGCTCTCTTTAATAAAGAGATTACTTCCGGAGATTTGAAAGAAATTATTGTTTGATCTTGTCAGAATTCGACTTCAGGCTGCAATGGATTTCAAAGGTCATTTTTTTCATTTTGTTGGTATTTATATGTAGCCCATCCTCCTGTTGTAACGATATCCTCCTGTTGTAACGATATCCTCCTGTTGTAACGATATCCTCCTGTTGTAACGATATCCTCCTGTTGTAACGATATCCTCCTGTTGTAACGATATCCTCCTGTTGTAACGATATCCTCCTGTTGTAACGATATCCTCCTGCTGTAACGATATCCTCCTGTTGTAACGATATCCTCCTGTTGTAACGATATCCTCCTGTTGTAACGATATCCTCCTGTTGTAACGATATCCTCCTGTTGTAACGATATCCTCCTGCTGTAACGATATCCTCCTGTTGTAACGATATCCTCCTGTTGTAACGATATCCTCCTGTTGTAACGATATCCTCCTGTTGTAACGATATCCTCCTGCTGTAACGATATCCTCCTGTTGTAACGATATCCTCCTGTTGTAACGGTGTGGACCATCGTACGTATATTGACGTAAAAAGCAATTGGAAAGTAGAATTCAGCACTATTGAATGTGGACAAACGGGAAAAGTTTTTGTACTAGTGTTGCAAAAGAAAACCTAATCTAACCTAACCTTCCTAGGCCTAATACACGCTATCTGATCTGTGAAAAATATCAGTCTACAAATCCACGCAACTTCAGATAATACTTGACCCAAAACAATTTCTTTCGTCAAAAATAGAGGAATTTCATACCTACCTTGAGGCTACCTTGAGGTGCTTCCGGGGCTTAGTGTCCTCGCGGCCCGGTCGTCGACCAGGCCTCCTGGTTGCTGGACTGATCAACCAGGCTTCATACTAAACATTCAGGAAATCTTTGAACGACAGAACCTCTACTAAGCCAACGATGATTGCTGTACATATCCTGTGTGCGCCCAATTCACCTCGCTCAGTAACTTCTCAAATTGTGTTTTTCTAATAACTAGCGCAAAAATATAATTACCGTAACTCTCTTAGTTCAAATTTGTCATCCCTTCAAGTTCGTTAAAACCAGCTTTTCCACACAAAGCCTCGCCGTGTATAAACCCGCCAAACACACACCGAAACTACGACGTTGGTACAACGTTCGAACAAGTTTTAACACCACCTAACCAGTTATAACAACCAATATAGCAAGTTGTAACAACGTTCCAATACGTCATAAACACGTTAAGCCAAGATGTAACAACTTTATTACAAGTTGTAACAAGCGGAAAATAGAGACAGTTTCGGTTTGTGTTTCCAGGGAAGCAGTCAAAGTCTTCAACTCGATGCCCAACATATTTTACAAACACAGGTACAAAACCTGTTTCTTTACCAATCATGCGGGATGCACCATCAATTTTCACAGCAAATATTTGTGAAAGGTCAACCTGTCCGGGGTTAAAAGAAAAAAAAGCATCGCGCTGGATACTGCATGCCGGCAAAATTTCTTCGCGTGCCATAGGCTCGCGACCCCAATAGAGGACCCCATTAATGGTATATCATTATAATACCACGTCATTAAGAGAATTAAAAAACAAAAAATCAGATATAAGTTCCTTATCAGAAATCCTCAGCGATTTTTTTGTCCATATTCTCATTTTTCTGCAAAACTTTCTCTAAAGAAAGTGAAGCATATCGAACCATGACACAGAACTGTTAATGGCAGCTAGATATTACTGATCTTTAGCTATAGACAACAAAAGCAAATATATTTTGTCCGAGGGGAGGGAGAGAGGCGTTACTGCAGTGACGTCATTAGCGTGTCAGAGTGGAGGCAGGGAATTGGTGACCCGAATTAATATTACTAAGATTTATGGAAAAATTATTATTCAGTTCGGACAAGAATATCGTGCGAACACTATTGAATTAATAACGGGATGTCAAATTATGCTTTCAATTATGTGTAATAAGCACTCGACAGTACATTTCAAATCGGCAATTTTTAGATCTATATGGAGGAGGCTCTCCACAAGTCATAAAAGTATTTGTGTGTACGTCTGATACCATACTACTTGTGAAGGAGGAAATGTATATGTTTATCTCTCAGAATGTTTGGTAACATGTTTATTGTTTGTGATGTGTGTCTATGTATGTACTAACACGTTGTACTGAACGGAGTGAGAATAGCTTGAGCTACCTCATCCCTTTGTGTGTATTTTACCTCAATAAACTTATTTCAATTTCAATTTCCACAAACCATTAGCGCCGTGAGGCAGCCTAGCACCTGGAGTAGGCTACTGTGAGCACTAGGCTCATTACTGGCTACCAACGTCTCCTCCATCATGAGGTAACGCAGCCAATCTCTTGCAATTGTTAATCTGGCCTTCGTGGAATATATATATAATTGGTTACAATTTATGTGTGTAATTGACGACTGAAGTTGCAGTTATAATTGAAGAGAAATGTGTTGAAATTGGTTTAATCGTCACTTAGATTACGATAATGATTCATTAAAAGTATTGTTTTGTTTTCTCTTTGGATTTAAATTGTTTAATAATACTTTATACGATGTGATTATAGTCTATGTGAGGGTTTTATACAGCTTGTCTTTTTATAGACTATTGACCTGTCCAATTCCAATGAATACGACTTTTTGACCGACCGGACATTGGCGCCAGGTACGCCTGGCTGTCCGTCAGAGCCACAGTCTCTTGGAGAGTAGAACTTAAAGGAGGAGGGGGGAGGGGGGCAGAAATCGTTGGGGATGCGATGTGGGGGGGGGGTGCTGCCTCGCCCCACTCGTTATCGATCTGCTATCGTAGAGTGGCTGGGGTCCTGGAGGAGCCACCACTGGGAGAGGGGGGGGGGGAGGAAAGGTCTCACAAATACTCCAGTTTTTCTGAGGTTCGGTTTCTTTCCGTCACTGGTGTGCTGGTGTCTACATAGGTTACATAGAACACCAACATATAATATTAAATACATGTACAATGTGTAACGCCTTTGTGAAAAAGGCAAGACAGGCCCATCATCAAGGAGCACATTCGCGTAGACTTTCTTTTATGTTACAACAAACAAGAACTGTGAGCAACTGCTGGGCAAGGCGGACCTAGACCGAATTCCAATAAAAACAGCCACTTTGTTAAAAATAAAAAATATGTAAGCGAGTTTGAGCGGACCTGCAATGGCACTCTGCGCTCCCTACCACTGTATCAGATGGTGAGAGAGAGAGAGAGAGAGAGAGAGAGAGAGAGAGAGAGAGAGAGAGAGAGAGAGAGAGAGAGAGAGAGAGAGAGAGAGAGAGAGAGAGAGAGAGAGAGAAGGGCGGTGTCCAACTGTCCAGTCAGGGAACACAGGAGTGGTGCGGACACTGACAAAAACTGGACAGTAGTGGACCGTATACCTGGGGATACCTGAAGTGGATTCTGGGGGGGTAGCTGCAGCAGGTGCCTCGCCAGCGACTTGCTGCTCCCCATCTTTTGTATCTGACCGTGTCACTCCTCCTGCTGCTGCAGCTGTCACTTGCTGCATGATGTATCACCTCCTGCTGCTGCTGCATGATGTATTACCTCCTGCTGCTGCTGCTGCTGATGTCTGACACTTGGTAGCGAGAGACGAGACGAATTAAGCATCCAAGCTGGTGTTCCATCACTGCTTTTGTCTTGGAATTCATTGGTGACTTAGAGTGGTCTACGTTTTTCATTCACACTCGAGGTTCATGGGACAGACTTCCTGGTCCCGACAACGGGAAACGAGGTTTTGGTCGGTCGGTCAGTCGGTCGGGTGCTGCGAGAGGCAAAGGTCGTTGCCCATTGCGCCAAAACGCCCAATTTTTGTCTAGGATTCGCACAGATAAGCGGATTCACACGCACGGTGAAGGAATGTCACATTTGTGTGCGTGCATATGTGTGTGTGCGTGCATATGTGTGTGTGTGTGTGTGTATGTGTATGTGTGTGTGTGTGTGTGTGTGTGTGTGTGTGTGTGTGTGTGTGTGTGTGTGTGTGTGTGTGTGTGTGTGTGTGTGTGTGTGTGTGTCCGGCTCGCGCGGGCGTGCGCGAGCCGGACAATTCGATAAAGCTGGAAAATTACGGAGTAATTGAAGCCATTTAACGTGGAAAGATGTTTTAGCCTGCTCGGGTTGAATTGGGGGAATTACGGAGAATGATGGTTTGTCATGCGGTGATGGGGTGGGGGGGGGGGAGAATGGGTGCCATGGGGTGGGGGAAGAATGGGTGCCATGGGGTGGGGGAAGAATGGGTGCCATGGGATAGGGGGGAGAGGAAACGTGGCGTGTAGGGGTGAATGGGGTGTAATGTGTGGGGGTGGGGTGTCGTGTGTGGGGGGAGAGAGACATACCTTACCTTGCCTTGACACTTGGTAAGTGTTCACACATCCACGGTGGTGACAGTTATTTCATGCCGTACAAAAAAAAAATCTACGACTGTATCGAACTGTTTCTGACCAGCTTGAAAAATATTGTTTTGTTTTTATAGTCATTCTGAGCGTTCATTTCGTGAGTGTTTACCTAAATGTGCGTGCGTGTGTGTACTCACCTAGCTCTACTCACCTAGTTGTGCTTTCGAGGGTTGAGTTCTGGCTCTTTGGTCCCGCCTCTCAACTGTCAATCAACTGGTGTACAAATTCTGAAGCCTATTGGGCTACATTTGAAGCTGTGTATGGCGTTAGCTTGCAACTCAACTGTGTACTTACTTAGTTGTGCTTGCGGGGGTTGAGCTCTGGCTCTTTGGTCCCGCCTCTCAACTATCAGTCAACTGTAAGTATCTACTAACTAATTCCTTCCCCCCCCCCTCCACACACACAGGAAGCAGCTCCGAAACAGCTGTCTAATTCCCAGGTACCTATTTACTGCTAGGTAACAGGGGCATCAGAATGAAAGAAACTTTGTTCATTTGTTTCTGCCTGGTCCGGCAATGGAACCCGGGCCACAGAATTACGAATCCTGCGCGCTGTCCGCTCAGCTACCAGACCCCTAGATGTATGTGTGTGTGTACTCACCTAATTGTGCTTGCGGGGGTTGAGCTCTGGCTCTTTGGTCCCGCCAAACCTGTGTGTGTGTGTGTGTGTGTGTGTGTGTGTGTGTGTGTGTGTGTGTGTGTGTGTGTGTGTGTGTGTGTGTGTGTGTGTGTGTGTGTGAAAGAGACTCAGCTCCGACAGTTTCCTGGAGCCCCCTCGCCTTCTATGTTTATCTCACCCTTCCGGAGAGTCACATTAGAGTTCAACCCACATACTAGATCCACACTTTGGTCGCGTTAGGAAAGTGAAAAGAATTAGGCCATTACAAAACAATACATATATATATATATATATATATATATATATATATATATATATATATATATATATATATATATATATATATACATTATTTGTTAATGTATAAACGAAATGGTGACTCGATAAATATTCCATTTTTTTTTATGGCGACAACATGTTACAGTTTCAACCAATCAGGAGAGAATTACATTTTGGCATCATTCGATCGGCCATAAAGATCCGGATCTAATCAGATGAGAAATTCTCCTCTCCCAGACACGCTAAGATTGGTTCTTGCAGATGAAGAAAGACCAGTATTCTGGTGTCGGCGTTTATGAGTGGTAAAGAGAAGACATGAGTACAAAGGGGGAGAAGACATGAGTACAAAGGGGAGAAGACATGAGTACAAAGAGGGAGAAGACATGAGTACAAAGGGGAGAAGACATGAGTACAAAGAGGGAGAAGACATGAGTACAAAGAGGGAGAAGACATGAGTACAAAGAGGGAGAAGACATGAGTACAAAGAGGGAGAAGACATGAGTACAAAAGGGGGAGAAGACATGAGTACAAAAGGGGAGAAGACATGAGTACAAAAGGGGGAGAAGACATGAGTACAAAAGGGGGAGAAGACATGAGTACAAAAGGGGAGAAGACATGAGTACAAAAGGGGAGAAGACATGAGTACAAAAGGGGAGAAGACATGAGTACAAAAGGGGGAGAAGACATGCCACTTTGCTTACAAACAACTCTCCCGACACCAGTCGAAACGTCTTGAAAGAAACAAATGTTGTCTATGCCTTTACAAGTTCACTTGAGGACTGTCAACCCCAGTGGGATATCAATATATGGGCAAGACAACATCTCTTTTTCAAAGCGTCTGACAATGCACAAACAGCACGGCTCTATAAAAATCCCATTATTTATACGAACCATCATCGGTCTATCAACAGATATATATATATATATATATATATATATATATATATATATATATATATATATATATATATATATATATATATATATATATCCTGACCAATAACACCGAAATACTCGATAGATACAAAGGCAATTTGAAAATGAGACATAACCGAAGCGCTACACATCAAATACTTTCATCCAACTATTAACAGCTGTCATGTATTGAGAAACAGTCATCTTCTACAGAAGGCATTTTGATGGTTTGGTTAGGGTTTTAGGTATTATAAGGGTAAGTCGTTAGGGTAAGTTTTGTGTCTGTGAAGATATAAATAATGGAAGAGGCGATGGGTGACAGTGAAGGAGAAAGGGAGAATGGGGCGCCTTTGTCCCCGTAATGGTCCCGCCGCCCGCCGGGGTCTCACAGCCAGTGTCCTCTAGTTGTCACCGTCTTGTTATGAGGGGGGGGGGAGGCTTTTGTTGTCCCTGTCAAGAGAAAGTGTCGTGTTGTCACGGGAGTGTGGCTTGTTGTCACGGGAGTGTGTCTTGTTGTCACGGGGTCCTCTTGTCACGGGAGTGTGTCTTGTTGTCACGGGGTCCTCTTGTCACGGGAGTGTGTCTTGTTGTCACGGGAGTGTGGCTTGTTGTCACGGGGCCCTCTTGTCACGGGAGTGTGTCTTGTTGTCACGGGGTCCTCTTGTCACGGGAGTGTGTCTTGTTGTCACGGGGTCCTCTTGTCACGGGAGTGTGTCTTGTTGTCACGGGAGTGTGTCGTCTTGTCACGGGAGTGTGGCTTGTTGTCACGGGGTCGTCTTGTCACGGGAGTGTGTCTAGTTGTCACGAGGTCCTCTTGTCACGGGAGTGTGTCTTGTTGTCACTGGGTCCTCTTGTCACGGGAATGTGTTGTGTTGTCACGGGGTCCTCTTGTCACGGGAGTGTGTCTTGTTGTCACGGGGTCCTCTTGTCACGGGAGTGTGTCTTGTTGCCACGGGGTCCTCTTCTCACGGGAGTGTCTTGTTGCCACGGGGTCCTCTTGTCACGGGAGTGTGTCTTGTTGTCACGGGGTCCTCTTGTCACGGGAGTGTGTCTTGTTGTCACGGGGTCCTGTTGTGACGGTGGTGTTTTGTTGTCACGGGGTCCTTTTGTCACGGGGTCCTGTTGTCACGGGGTCCTGTTGTCACGGGAGTGTCTTGTAACAATTGAGTGTGTATATGATGGTCAAGCGAGTCACTCTTTATGTGACTCGATTTCGTTTTGAATTACGTCGATTGTTAGCGCTTACGAGCGAAGAGCGGCGTAATTTGTAAGAGATCGGGCTGTACTGAGATACGAGATTGAATCTACGAGTGATGTGAGAAATTAAAGAGAAGAAATGTGAAAGAAAGATGTTGAGTAAATATTAATTATACAATTCGTACAGCAGGTAATGGACATGTTAAAGAGGTCACACGGAAGGTTGTTTATTTACAGTTGTTACTGTGGGAGGTGGGGGGGGGGAGGGGAGTGTGGGAAGTTCTGGAGCTTGGAGAACTTGATGAAGTAACTTGTAATAACTAAATATAACCTGTACTCCATTACACACAGAAATCACAATAGCGTGATGCATCAAATGGACAAACCTACGACATTGACCATGTCGTAGCTCAGTCGATAAAGGCAGCGCGTCTGGGATGATCTCGGACGCAGGTTCGAATCCCCGTCACGGCCCTTGTGGATTTGTTCATAACCTGTACACATCTGGTAGGTGGGTACAACGGGTGTTTTAGTTCCAACACCTGTCAAGATGTGTGACTTAAACAACTCCGTGTTGAGTCCAGCCATTTGGGCTGGATGGTAGAGCGACGGGCTCGCTTCATGCAGGTCGGCGTTCAATCCCCGACCGTCCAAGTGGTTGGGCACCATTCCTTCCCCCCCGTCCCACCCCTTCCCAGTGCTATATAGTCGTAATGACATTTCGCTTTCCCCCTGATAATTCTCTCTCTCTCTCCGTGTTGAGCTGACAGGTGCATCAAAGCTTCTAATGTTCGATGCGCCATGTTCAAGTTCAAGTTCAAGTATGTTTATTGAGATAAGCAAGAAATACATCTCAAAGGGATAGAGTAGCTTAGGCTATTTCTACCCCCCCTTATGTCCTTGATGTCTTTGCCTGCCCCGTTGATGCTAGCGCGTGTGTTTGTAATCTCGAGATAGGTAAATAGGTAGGTAGGAAGGGAAGGGAAGGAGGGTAGGTAGGAGCAAGGGTGGGCTTCTACCCTTGCCGTAGCTGTTTCCCAGCATGGGTGGGGCTTCCTGCAGGCACCACCCCCACCCCCTCTCACTCTATGCTGCAAATGCCAGTACTGTCGTAGTAAAATGTTGTAGCAGGCATATATAGTTGGTTATGCTGCACCTGTGCTGGCTTTAGCGTCTGCGAGAAAGCTTGAAGGGCTTGAACAAGTGCAGAACGAAGACTTCAAGAGTAGTCTCCGGTGCCCCGCGCCACGAAGATACTGAATGTGAGGAAAAAAATTAATATTCCGAGCGTCATTGATCGTGTTACTGAAATTAGTGCTCTAATTGGTATATAAAAAAAGGCAAAAGGCTCATCCTAACTCTTGCACAAAAGCCTCCAGGCTTTTGTGCAAGTTAATGAAGGTCAACATTGTGCAAAATAGGTTACTAAAACTGAAACGGAACTCAGAATGTATCAGGTTTACACAGTTTACACAGCATCAGGTTTACACTGGGGGCCTCGTAGCCTGGTAGATAGCGCGCAGGACTCGTAATTCTGTGGCGCGGGTTCGATTCCCGCACGAGGCAGAAACAAATGGGCAAAAGTTTCTTTCACCCTGAATGCCCCTGTTACCTAGCAGTAAATAGGTACCTGGGAGTTAGTCAGCTGTCACGGGCTGCTTCCTGGGGGTGGAGGCCTGGTCGAGGACCGGGCCCCGGGGACACTAAAGCCCCGAAATCATCTCAAGATAACCTAATCAAGTTTACCTACAGGCACAACAACGGCTCTTTCTTGCACCGTGCACAGGAGAAAGCGCCAAGCCGTTACCACTATATAGCACTTGGAAGGGGTCAGGATAAGGATTTGGGATGGGACGTTTCCAATTAGTTTCCAAACTAATTGGAAACAATTTATTGAAAATAAAGAAAATCTCTCGGCCTATTAGGCAAATTGGGCCTTGCATAGTAGGCAGAGAAGTGCGTAAACTGGCAAGTTTTTTGGTAAACAAGCATAGAGACCTTCCGTGCTGTTGACTCGAACCCAGAAAGTACAGCTGTTCGCGCGGCTGCCATAAATGGTAAAAGTAAATCCATCCCTTTTGAAGGGTCTTGAGTGGTGTAGTTGATTAAGTCGTACCATTTATGGCAGCTGCGTGAACAGCTGTACTTTATGAGTTCGAGTCAACTGCAGGGAGGGTCTCTATGGTTGTTTATATATATATATATATATATATATATATATATATATATATATATATATATATATATATATTTATTTATTTATTTAATCTTCTCAATGTTTTCTTTACTGATGCAGGAAGTTGATAAATTAACTCTCCAAAAATTAATTTATACACTTTTTGTTGAGTCTGCCTAGTGATGCGTTTCGCAAGGTCGCTCCTTACATTCTCAAAGACGAATTCTACCGTGTTGTCGTTGTTTTAGATTTACCTACTCAGAACGAAATAGCCATGTAGCACGGGCTATGGTGAGCCCGTAACATAATTCTACCGTGCTGGAGAGTAGATATTATATAGAACCAAACCAAGGATGGTGAGGTGGTTTGGTAACATATGGATGAATGGAATATTTATAAGGTATTAAATGTATCAACATTGAGTGTGACATGTTGGCAACTTATGTTCTTGTGGTTGCAATAGTTCCTATGGCGGGGTCATGCAGTCCTGCCTCTACGTTGGCTCGGGGTCTTGAAGTGGGTAGTGTAACTGTGTATACGCGCCAAACACACCGAAACTACGACGTTGGTACAACGTTCGAACAAGTTTTAACACCTCCTAACCAGTTATAACAACCGATATAGCAAGTTGTAACAACGTTCTAATACGTCATAAACACGTTAAGCCAAGATGTAACAACTTTATTACAAGTTGTAACAAGCGGAAAATAGAGACAGTTTCGGTTTGTGTTTCCAGGGATATTAGCTGGTTATTGATTGCTGGTCTAGATTTCTTGAGTGTTGAGTGATTTCTTGAGTGTTAAGTGATTTCTTGAGTGTTGAGTGATTTCTTGAGTGTTAAGTGATTTCTTGAGTGTTGAGTGATTTCTTGAGTGATTAGACTGAGGTCTAATCTTCTACTGTCATTGTATCTATCAATTATTTCGGCGTTGCTTGTCCAAATAACTCAACCAGGCGATCACCAGGAATATTTTGACGAGCAGCACGGAATTAATCGATAGGTACAATGACAATAAAAGATTGTAGACATCAGTCAGATGCTGATGTCTTGATCGGCAACCAGGGGGGCTTGGTCGAGGACCGGGCCGCGGGGACGCTGAGCCCCGAAATCATGGCAAGGGAACCGCGAGGTGCCATGTGAGAGACGCGCGCGCGTGTGTGTGTGTGTGTGTGTGTGTGTGTGTGTGTGTGTGTGTGTGTGTGTGTGTGTGTGTGTGTGTGTGTGTGTGTGTGTGTGCCGTCCCCCTCTCCCTCTCTCCTTACTCTCCCTCCCCCCTCTCTCATGGGTCTACACTCCCCCCCCCCCCCGCGTACCCCAACCATGGTGATTCCTCTATACCAGCAGACAACCATGCGTGCTCGCCAACCACGACTGGATGTAAACAGAGGCAGACAAAATCAAACAAAAATGGCGGTTGCTCTGCCTTTGATGTAGTAATAGGAAGCGTCTCAGGGTCTGAGACGCGAGCAGACTTTTCACTACCCTGCGTCATCGGTGCTCCCTAAGTTAACCTAACCTAACCCAACGTAACCTAACCTAACCTAACTCAACCTATCCTAACCCAACCCAACTCAACCTATCCTAACCCAACCCAACTCAACCTAACCTAATCTAACCCAACCCAACTCAACCTATCCTAACCCAACCCAACTCAACCTAACCTAATCTAACCCAACCCAACTCAACCTATCCTAACCCAACCCAACTCAACCTAACCTAATCTAACCCAACCCAACTCAACCTAACCTAATCTAACCCAATCCAGTCCAACCCATCCTAACCTAATCTAACCCAACCCAACCCAACCCAACCCAACCTAACCTAACCGTAACTAAATTAAGAGATAAAATGTTGTGTTTTCTATAGGTTTTCTGTCTCTTCTATAGTTGTTTTCTCTTTCTATGTTTTCTATTTCTATATTGACGTTGTAATTGTATTCCCTCCACACCTCGTAAGCCCTCCTCCCCCCCCCCCCACACACAGCCCTCAGCCCCACTGCTGTTGGGGCCTGGTGGCTGAGTGGACAGCGCTCGGGATTCGTAATCCTAGAGGTCCGGGGATCGATCCCCCTGCGATGGCGGAAACCAATGTGCATAGTTTCTTTCATCCTGCTGCTCCTGTTCACCTAGCAGTAAATAGCTACCTGGGAGTTAGACAACTGCTACGGGCTGCTTCCTGGGTGTGTGTGGGGGGGGGAGAGGGAGTCAGTTGATTGATTGACAGTTGTGAAGAGGGTCCCAACGAGTCAGAGCTCAATCCCCGCAAGCACAACTAGATGAGTACAACTAGGTGAGTACACGCTCCTCACATCTCCGCCCTCCCCTCACTCTCTCCCTCACACGATGATGACAAGGTTGCAAGGAGCACCTGGAGCCACTGTGGGTGCTGGAACAGCAGCAACAGCAGCAGGAGCAGCAGCAGGAGCAGCAGCAACAGCAGCAGGAGCGGCAGCAGGAGCAGCAGCAACATCAGCAGGAGCAGCAGCAACAGCAGCAGGAGCAGCAGCAGCACCAGCAGCAACAACAGCAGCAGCAGCAGGAGCAGTAGCAGCAGGAGCGGCAGCAGCAGCAGCACCAGCAGCAGCAACAACAGCAGCAGCAGTAGGAGCAGCAGCAGCAGCAGGAGCGGCAGCAGTAGCAGCAGCAGCAGCAGCAGGAGCGGCAGCAGGAGCAACAGCAGCAGCAGCAGCAGCAGCAGCAGTAACACTGGCGGTGTTCCGTGGGCCGGCCAGGCCGTAGCAAAATGTCACAGGTCATTGTCTCCCTGACATCTTCCCGCTCTCAGGAGCGTTTGCCCTCAGGTCAGGCAAGTTCGCGCTCCCCCCCTCCCTCCCCCACACCCCCTCCCTCCCCCACACCCCCAACCCCCTCCTATCCCGCCCCTCCCTTCACCATCCCCCCCCCCTCCTTTCTCCCTCCTCTTCCCCCCTCTCCCCTTCACCATACCTCTCTGGCTACTTTGATCCCTGTGTACCTTAGCTTTAAGGGTGATTTTTGGAGAAGGTAGGAAGAGTGGGAGGTCGGAGATTATAGGATAGGGAGGGACGAGGAGGGAGGGTGAGGGTTAGGGAAGTGGGAAAGGAAGGGAGGGTGGGGTGGGACGGGAGGTGACTGGAATACATGTTTGTATAATGAGTATAGTAGAATGAAGGAGGGAGGGGGGGGGGGGGTCGTTAGTGTGTTGGGAGAGATAACGGAAGAGGAGGTGAATAGGTGGTGATTCAGGAGTGGAATGGGAAGGGTGTATCTTTTCCAGATAATCGGTGAGTCGTGGGGTGTTTGCTGTGGAGGAGGAGAGAGAGAGAGAAAGAGAGAAAGAGAGAGAGAGAGAGAGAGAGAGAGAGAGAGAGAGAGAGAGAGGGAGAGAGGGAGAGAGAGAGAGAGAGAGAGAGAGAGAGAGAGAGAGAGAGAGAGAGAGAGAGAGAGAGAGAGGGAGAGAGAGAAGGTGACGAAGTGATTATGGTTAGCATAGCTTATGGCCTGTACCTGGGAGTTAGTCAGCTGTCACGGGCTGCTTCCAGGTCGAGGACCGGGCCGCGGGGACACTAAGCCCTGAAATCATCTCAAGATAACCTCAAGATAAGATAGCCATAATGTGTGTGTGTGTGTGTGTGTGTGTACTTTTTGGGGAGTAGAAGAACTCCCAAAGAACTGACCTGCTTGACCCCATCAAGCAGATTAGTCAGAGTTCTGAAAATTACTTTCAGAAGTAATTGGGAGAAGTGGGAGAGGCATACATCACCCAACCCTACTTACACAACATCAATCAATCAATGAAAGACTTTATTCATAAATGGTGGCACATTTACAACTCAAAAAGCTTACGTCAAAAGTACAGTACATTAGTTACATGAGAGACACAGTAACAACATACAAAGTAGACATTGCCGTTATCAGAATCAGAAAGCTTAATCAGTAACAACTTCAGTAAATCACTACAACACTGGCTGGACTAAACAGGTGTATAGTCATCTAAATCAAAATAACATTTTTAGACAGTGTGACATTGTAGCTAACAAGTGGGAAGATAATGTAAAGACAAAGACATTACAGCGGTAAGACATATATATATATTGGCCCAATTTATATCACAAACTTACAATGATGAGACAATTATACCTAGTATAAACTAACCACACTGTGACGTTGTAGAGATGTACACTCACCCTCAGCTCTCTACATCAACTCATAATGAGTTCCTCCTGATTTTGAATGATCAAAATCACTCCAAAAACACACACACACACACACACACACACACACACACACACACACACACACACACACACACACACACACACACACACACACACACACACTCACAAATAGGTGAGTACACATTTCCTGTGATATATAATTTAGTCTAATGCTCTTTCGACGTTCGAGAACCACGTATGTATCCTGTCTCTGTAACATTTACTTAATTAGTTTATCACGAGCCGTTGCTAGGAGTACCCGTATGAGGAGAGGTGTGGTGGCTGGGAGTATTATGGGACATGTTGAGTGAGCAAGAGTGGTGGATTGCACACGTAGGGTGATGGCTTGCTGCTAGGCGCGCTGCTGGTGTGTGTGCAAGGTTAGTGGTGACCTTGTTAGTCCTCCTGGAGTCTGCTGGAGGTGTAGTTGTGACCATGTTAGTCCTGCTGGAGTCTGCTGGAGGTGTAGTTGTGACCATGTTAGTCCTGCTGGAGTCTGCTGGAGGTGTAGTTGTGACCATGTTAGTCCTCCTGGAGTCTGCTGGAGGTGTAGTTGTGACCATGTTAGTCCTCCTGGAGTCTGCTGCAGGTGTGATCTGCAGACCTGGCCAGTTTATCTAATGTGTTTATAACTGGACTGTATATATATATATGACAACTACCTTAATTAATTATTGTTTCTAGTGCAACCATTACTAGTACCGTAATATTAACACTATAGTTGCTACTGATGTTGCTGTTGCTACTAATGCTGTTGCTTCTGTTGCTACTGCTGTTGCTACTTCTACCAACAAAATTCTCAGAATTGTTAGTTCAACGTTGCGTCCTCGCTCGACGCAGACGGTCAGGTATATTTTTAGGAAAACAATATACTGTATATAAGAGCCACGTCTTTCATATAAGAGGCTGCTCGTATGGACCTATAGGCCTCGTCCAGTCACCTTAATGCCTATGTTCTTATGTTAATATATATAAGGATTATGTGGTTTAAATCTGCTGCTTCACCGTTGGATCTTTTGTATAGTCTGCTGATCTTGTTTGTTCCTTCCTCTTCCTTGCCTGCTGTTCCTCTTCTCTTCCTCTCTCCCTCCTCCCTCTTCCTCCACTCTTTTTCTCTTCCACTTCTCGTGCGCATGTCAGCATTATTGACCCGAGTGAGAAAGCACAAGGCTGTAACCCCGGAGATCAGTCATCAGCTGGTGTCAGCAGGTGTCAGCAGGTGTCAGCTGGTGTCAGCAAGAGCTGCTGTTGCAGAGTCAGTACCTACAACCTCCTGGTTCCTCCTCCTCCTTCTCCTTTCCTCTCCATCACTCTTATTTTCCAGCCCCCATCCTCCTCCCTCCCTCTCTCTCTCTCTCTCTCTCTCTCTCTCTCTCTCTCTCTCTCTCTCTCTCTCTCTCTCTCTCTCTCTCTCTCTCTCTCTCTCTCTCTCTCTCTCTCCCTCTCTCTCTCTCTCTCTCGCAGATTGCTATAGAGCATATGACAGGCAACGTCACGTGAATAATGTGTTGATGTCAGGCCGTGTGTGTGAAGCTGTGTGGGAGAGCGACATGTGAGGCAGTGCTTTGGTATGTGTTATTGTTGGAACCAATTAGTACAAGAGTTCTTGGTGCAGGGAGGTAGGGGGAGGGGGAGGGGGGGAGAGAGTCGGGGAGGGGAGGAAGTAGAGTCAAGGAAGGAGAGAGAGAGAGTAGAGTCAGGTAGTTGATGCAGCAGGAGATAATTTATAGAATCGTTAGCAATAAGACATAATTGTATCTATGCAGCTTTATATTACGCTTGTTAAGTCCCATTTTAGACTACGCAGTTCAATTTTGGTCGATACTTGTGTAAAGGACGAAATGTATATGTTTATCTCTCAGAGTGTTCGGTAATATGTTTATTGCTTCCCTCCAAACACACACCGAAACTACGACGTTGGTACAACGTTCGAACAAGTTTTAACACCACCTAACCAGTTATAACAACCAATATATCAAGTTGTATCAACGTTCCAATGCGTCATAAACACATTAAGCCAAGATGTAACAACTTTATTACAAGTTGTTACAAGCGGAAAATAGAGACAGTTTCGGTTTGTGTTTCCAGGGTTGTGATGTGTGTCTATGTATGTATTAACACGATGTACTGAACGGGGTGAGAATAGCTTGAGCTACCTCACCCCTTTGTGTGTATTTTACCTCAATAAACTTATTTCAATTCAATTTTGGTCGCCGTACCATTTCAGGGACACGAATTCGCTCGCACAAGTACACAAATGATAAAATTAATCCCAGGAATGAAAAACTCAACCTTATGAAAAGAAGTAACAAAAAACTAACTTTATATTCTAGAGAAAGAAAGAATAATGAGTGTCATGATGGAAGTATTTACATGAAGGAAAGGCTATGACAAAGGGATATAAATGTGACTTTAAATATATCAACGTGAAATAGAACACGAACCAATGGATATAAATTTGAGAAGTTTTAATATCAGGAATGATCAGGGGTAAATACTGGTTTAGAAACCCGAGTTATTGATTTATAGAACAAATTACCGGGTTACATAAGACACGTGGGATTGGCGTATTGTTTTAAGCGTAGGCTAGACATGTAGTGCATTAGTTGGGCATGTTCTTATGATGGAGCGTAGATGGTGAGGAGGGATAGAGACTAAAAGGATAAAGGTGATAACACCGTGGATGGAAAGGAATGGAGAGCAGACTGGCAATATGGGACAATGCATAAGGGATACGTTTTGTAGGAAAAAAAACAGTGGTGTGGTGGGGATTGGGAGGTGGGGGGGAGGGGGTATGATGGGGCCTGGGGAGGGGTTATAAGGCTGGTGGTGGGGGGGGAGTGGAAGGGGGGAGGGGGGGGCTGGTGGTTAAGGCTCCAGCCGCGTCATAATAAATGGGACTGCATGCAAAAGAGAAAAAGTTTGGGAATTTATAACGTCATGTTTGGGGAAGATGGCCGTGATGTATTTGATTGGTCGGCAGGCGGGAGGGAAGCCGTGTGTATGACCACACTAACAACCTCAAAAGTCCACATGGGCTCATGTTTCACGCTGAGTCCTCACCTTTTGAAGGCTTTTATTAATATTTGTTCAGTATTATAATTGTGTTGTTGAGTATGACAGAGAGGGTAACATCAGTCTTCTCTATAAAATGGTCGATAGAGCTTTGATCTCAGACACACGTGGGGTCCGCGGTTCGAGTTTCCTAGAGCAAAGGTGGATGGAATCGTCTCTATATTTCTTATGTTCTTACTCGAGAAGGAAGTATGCTGGAGGTCCTGTTCTCGTCTTGAAGATGGCAGAACGTAACGAAGTTCTAGCTAGTTAACTGTCAGTTACAGCCTCGTCACGGGGCTCCAGCGGCGTTCGTGAGCGCCAGGCAGCCTCGTCACGGGGCTCCAGCGGCGTTCGTGAGCGCCAGGCAGCCTCGTCACGGGGCTCCAGCGGCGTTCATGAGCGCCAGGCAGCCTCGTCACGGAGCGGATTAGCCCCAAGATTTTCCACCTTGTGTGGCATTGATCGCCTCGCCCACGAATGTGGTACATCTTGTGCGTGAGCTTACGCCCGCTCGCCCGTCTGTCTGGCGGGCGTCTCCGAGCGCTGCGTCACCCCGGCGGCCATGATGCAACCCAGAGGGTAATGGCGGGGGTGTTGAGGGGAGCCGCGCCAGTGTTGGCTGCTGCTGCTGCTGCTGTTGCTGCTGGTGCTGCTGCTGCTCCTGCTGCTGTTGCTGCTGCTCTTGCTTCTGCTGCTGCTACTGGTGCTGCTGCTGCTGCTGCTGCTGTTGCTGCTGCTGCTGCTCCTGCTGCTGTTGCTACTGCTGTTGCTGCTGCTCTTGCTGCTGCTCTTGCTGCTGCTGCTCTTGCTTCTGCTGCTGCTACTGGTGCTGCTGCTGCTGCTCTTGCTGCTGCTGCTGCTCTTGCTGCTGCTGCTCCTGCTGCTGTTGCTACTGCTGTTGCTGCTGCTCTTGCTTCTGCTGCTGCTGCTGCTGCAGTAGTCACGTGCAGTCCTCATAAATTATTGACCCATTTGCTGGCGATGGGAAGCCACTGGTAGGAAAGTCCAGCGATATGAACTAGGCGGAGCCTTGTTTCATTACCTCATGGGGGTGTATTTTTAGCGGAAAGATAATTTCAGCGTACTTGCGTACACTGTTCACATGGGGGGTTGGGCAGGTCCGGGGGGAAGAGGAGTCCTGAGATCGGCGGGAAGGAAAGATATTTGAATGTTCCCGCGAACTTCGGCGCGTCAACTGTCATCAACTGTCACTGATGGCCGCTTCTTCCCGCTCTCTAATGATGACTTCAACATTTTTTCGGTGCCCCCCCCCCCCCCCCACATCCTCATAATTTTAAACTATTGGAAA
Source organism: Procambarus clarkii (assembly GCF_040958095.1). NCBI lineage: Eukaryota > Metazoa > Arthropoda > Malacostraca > Decapoda > Cambaridae > Procambarus > Procambarus clarkii. Next base: position 4,724,206 of record NC_091217.1, on the reverse strand, counting down.
TATGCAGGGAAAAGATGTGAGTGAAATATAACAAGAATTATATATGTTTTCTGGAGACTAGAAGAGACGGGGAAGAAAGTTCGAGTGGCCTTACCGGGACGAGGTTCATACCTGGATGGAAACTGGAAGAGATTTAGACGGGACATTTCGGGCACCTGGAATGGACATGGGAAAGGTCTGGAAGAGACAAGAAAGGCTCCAGAAGACATGTCATGCTCTGGGAGAGACATGGAAGACTCTAGAAGACATGTAATGCTCTGGAAGAGACATAGAAGACTCTAGAAGACATGTCATGCTCTGGGAGAGACATAGAAGGATCTAGAAGACATGTCATGCTCTGAGAGAGACATAGAAGGATCTAGAAGACATGTCATGCTCTGAGAGAGACATAGAAGGATCTAGAAGACATGTCATGCTCTGAGAGAGACATAGAAGGATCTAGAAGACATGTCATGCTCTGAGAGAGACATAGAAGGATCTAGAAGACATGTCATGCTCTGGGAGAGACATAGAAGGATCTAGAAGACATGTCATGCTCTGAGAGATACATAGAAGACTCTAGAAGACATGTCATGCTCTGAGAGAGACATAGAAGGCTCTAGAAGACATGTCATGCTCTGGCAGAGACATAGAAGGCACCTGAAGAAACATCGCATGCTTCGGAAGAATGGAAGGCTCTGGAAAGCAGTCGAACAGGACTTCGTGAGAGCAGCCGATGGAGGATCTCAGTGGTATCCTAGTTAAGCTAACAGTTAGCGTTGAACACTTACACTGCTAATGGATGTCAAGACTAATTGACGTTCTTATAATAGGCCCATCTCTCATTATCATATCCAACTGGTCCCAACTAGCCGGCCGTCAAGGACATGCTCTAACGTCATAGCCCCTGAAATTGGCTCGTTCTCTCGGATTAGGGGGTAATTACTCACCGTCGGCTCGAATCATTGCTTTGAAACGGATTGACCAATTTTTGTGAAATTGTTCAGATGGAGTCGATGGTGGTCAGTGGAGCGGGGTTTAGTCCCGGGTCAAGGGTCATTGTTGTTTTAGATTCAGCTACTTAGAAGAAAAGTTCCAAAGTAGCACGGGCAATGGTGAGCCCGTAGTGGACCTACCTGGCACAGGAGCGGGGCTGTAACTCCGGTCGTTGCTCTAATAAACATCACTCTAGCTGCAGAGAGGTCAGGTGTAGGTTAGTCACATGTATGTTTAGGCTGGACACGCATATATGAGTAGGTTAGACATATATATATGCGTACGTTAGACATATATATGCCTAGGTTAGACATATAAATGATTACACTAAACACATATGGCTAGGTTAGACACATATATGAGTAGATTAAACATGTATGTGAGTAGATTAGACGTATATATATACATGAATGCGTTTGAGTAGATATATGTGTAGAAGCTGCCTTCTGCAATTTCCCATATTTTAATGTTTTTTCTAATCACAAGGAACCGACCAATCACAAGGCTAGACCTGACAGGGCGGGAGGAACCAACCAATCACAAGGCTAGACCTGACAGGGCGGGAGGAACCAACCAATCACAAAGCTAGACCTGACAGGGCGGGAGGAACCAACCAATCACAAGGCTAGACATGACAGGGCGGGAGGAACCAACCAATCACAAGGCTAGACCTGACAGGGCGGGAAGAACCAATCACAAGGCTAGACCTGACAGGGCGGGAGGAACCAACCAATCACAAGGCTAGACCTGACAGGGCGAGAAAAACCAACCAATCACAAAGCTAGACCTGACAGGGCGGGAGGAACCAACCAATCACAAGGCTAGACCTGACAGGGCGGGAGGAACCAACCAATCACAAGGCTAGACCTGACAGGGCGGGAGGAACCGACCAATCACAAGGCTAGACCTGACAGGGCGGGAAGAACCGACCAATCACAAGGATGATCGAGGCGTATCATGCAACCTCCCCCAAATAGACTGGCTTAGACCCCCTGTTTCTTGCAATTACTGCATACATACGATACAACTCTGTCCATGCATGAATATGTCGGTGATCTTGTCTCTTGTTGTCACCCCCTGTGTTGTCACCCCCGCTCTTGTCACCCTGTGTTGTCACCCCCGCTCTTGTCACCCTGTGTTGTCACCCCCGCTCTTGTCACCCTGTGTTGTCAACCCCGCTCTTGTCACCCTGTGTTGTCACCCCCGCTCTTGTCACCCTGTGTTGTCACCCCCGCTCTTGTCACCCTGTGTTGTCACCCCCTCCACGGCGCAGTTGTCACCATTTCTCAGTTCTGTCAAGACTGGATAAAAATCAATCGCACTTAGAGCGAGACGTCACTTCAGAGAGACGTCACAGGTAAGTGAGCTGTCACGCTTGAGTGAGACGTCACTTCAGAGAGACGTCACACGTAAGTGAGCTGTCACGCTTGAGTGAGACGTCACGCTTGAGTGAGACGTCACGCTTGAGTGAGACGTCACTTCAGAGAGACGTCACACGTAAGTGAGCTGTCACGCTTGAGTGAGACGTCACACTTGAGTGAGACGTCACGCTTAAGTGAGACTTCACACTTGAGTGAGACTTCACACTTGAGAGAAAGGTCAGATAACTATGGCATGTTAAAGGTTTATTCTTATCCCAGTTGTACAGTGTCTCATAACTTCTCACAAACTCATATATATATATATATATATATATATATATATATATATATATATATATATATATATATATATATATATATATATATATATATATATATATATAATATATATATATATAAACAAGTGTTTAATACCATTGTCTTGGCGTGTGAACACCAGCCCACGAAGTGACTGATTTGTATTACCGTTTTAAGCAAGGATAAGCTATCGCCTCAGCCAGCCCCCGCGGGGGATATATATATAATGCTAGCAGCCAGCAGCATTATTGATTCTCTGCGTCGACCGCCACCTCCAGCGCCAGGCCAACTGTAGTGAATCAGGCCGTCCTCATAAATCAGTGCCGACCTCATAAATCAGCCCGACCTCATAAATCAGTGCCGACCTCGTAAATCAGCCCGACCTCATAAATCAGTGCCGACCTCGTAAATCAGCCCGACCTCATAAATCAGCCCATCCTCATGAATCAGCCCGTCCTCATAAATCAGCCCGACCTCATAAATCAGCCCGACCTCATAAATCAGCCCGACCTCATAAATCAGCCCGTCCTCATAAATCAGCCCGACCTCATAAATCAGCCCAACCTCATAAATCAGCCCGACCTCATAAACAGCAGAACTCACTCCAGGTATACTTCAGGTATGATACGACGGCGCTCATACTCATCTTCGTTATGAGAGGAAATAATGCTGATGGCAGGAGTAACACACATTAAATGTGTATCACAACACGACACCATTACGGGCTCACCATAGCCCGTGCTACATGGACGCTTCGTTCTGTGTAGTTAAATCTGAAACAACAACGCACCTTGTCAGTCACTACACCAGGGGGAGCCGGTCGGCCGAGCGGACAGCACGCTGGACTTGTGATCCTGTGGTCCTGGGTTCGATCCCAGGCGCCGGCGAGAAACAATAGGCAGAGTTTCTTTCACCCTATGCCCCTGTTACCTAGCAGTAAAATAGGTACCTGGGTGTTAGTCAGCTGTCACGGGCTGCTTCCTGGGGGTGGAGGCCTGGTCGAGGACCGGGCCGCGGGGACACTAAAAGCCCCGAAATCATCTCAAGATAACACCTACACGTGAACGGCCAGTTCTGAGGCCAAGGGGGAGGGGGACACTACCTGTAATTTTTGATAACTTGATTGATCAGACTGTAACTCGTAGCGGCCCGCAGACCAACGTATACATTACAAGACTGCCTGCAGGAATGTCTGTAGATTATAAATTCATGTCAGTGGGCAGAGACGGCGGCCCACAGCACTTCTCTAAACAGGTAGACGCGATGGGTGCCAGTACTCAACCACTTACGGAACCTCTACATCTTTGCCAGCGTAGTGCGCTCGTAAAGTATTGATTTGATCGCCCACATACAATCAGATCATAGCTAATGTATGTTATTGTTGTTGTTATCAGCGAGATCAACTGGAGCGCTGAGGGGACTCGAAACCAGTTGATCTTATCATTGATATATATCACATGTGTGTAAATTATCTCTGTTAATATTGTTCTTCATTTGAGTTAATGCTGTACATTATCTCTACACGTTTTCTTTATCTTTGGAACCCGAGTGTTTGATTTCAGATGTTTTAAATCAATTGTTAATTATTTTCCTTAATTTACTTACAGGTAAGTGTTGGTAGAGCCAGTTTACAAGGGGTAAACTGGGAATGAGGCTTCCGTGGTGAGTACTGCCGTCACGTCCGTGGTGAGTACTGCCGTCACGTCCGTGGTGAGTACTGCCGTTACGTCCGTGGTGAGTACTGCCGTCACGTCCGTGGTGAGTACTGCCGTCACGTCCTTGGTGAGTACTGCCGTTACGTCCGTGGTGAGTACTGCCGTTACGTCCGTGGTGAGTACTGCCGTCACGTCCTTGGTGAGTACTGCCGTCACGTCCTTGGTGAGTACTGCCGTCCCGTCCGTGGTGAGTACTCAGTCTTAGGTGTCGTAAACCCCGCCTCGACTCCCAGAATAAATAAGAGTCGCTGGCCAGGTTTTTAGAGCGCGACTGTTTACTTATGGAAATGTTGACTAGGTTTGGTGGCCTCCGGGTGGTTGTGTGTGTGTGTGTGTTGGGGGCAGAGATCAAGGTCGCCTTGGACGTCTGGCTGACTCCTCCACCAAAGATCAAACTCTCATTTGACTTGACCATAAGGAACGAGGTGATGACCTCTTTCATCTCTCTCTCTCTCTCTCTCTCTCTCTCTCTCTCTCTCTCTCTCTCTCTCTCTCTCTCTCTCTCTCTCTCTCTCTCTCTCGCATGTTTAAAATGAAGGTGATTGCAGCAAATCAATAACGTTAAAATTGACGCTATTCCCGCAAGCTGTAATTGGCTTTGATGTTACCCAATGAAATTGTACCGCGTGGCGGCGTGTGATTCGTCGTCATGACGGACCAATGGTTGATCTCCACGTGGTGGGTTGCAATTGGTCCGTTACGTTGTGTCGCTTCATAGGTTGCCTGAAGCAGTTGTACTGTTGAGAGGGGTGTTGTAGGGTGGGTTGTGGAGGGGGTGTTGTAGGATAGGTTGTGGAGAGGTTTGGTCTCTGGCATCTGATTGGTCCGTCGCGTTGACCCAGTTCCTTGCTTCTCCCCCGTGGCGCTCTTTGATTGGTCCATTCCGTTCGACCCAGTTTCCCGCGCCTCGCGAGCGGTCTGGTTTCTGATTGGTCCGTTCCTTTGAAAACCACCAATGAGAAGCCACTTTCGTACCTCAAATACACCCCGTGTGTACATCACCTCGTATCCCAGAGGGTGTGTGTGTGTGTGAGTGTAGCACCGTTAGGGGTGTGTAGCAACCCTTTTCTCGTTATAGCACGACGCATTTTGACGTATAAGCCACTTAGGGACAAGTTCTGGTGGACAAGAAAATGGTGGCGGCTCGCGAAATTTACATGATGTCCCTTTTTTCCGTTCGTGGGGCCCCTCTGCTTAGGTTAGGTTAGGGCACGTTAGTACGACAGTTTCTTATGTTGGGGACGCTGACGGGAACGGCCTGGGGGGGGGCGTTCCCCACAGTAGGGGGGCACCCCCCCCCAACTAATACCCCCCCTTACGGTGGGTAGTAGGGGGGGGGGAGTATTGATTGTTGGTCGCATCATCTCTCTCGCCCTGTCTCTCTCTCTGTCTCTCTCTCTCTCTCTCTCTCTCTCTCTCTCTCTCTCTCTCTCTCTCTCTCTCTCTCTCTCTCTCTCTCTCTCTCTCTCTCTCTCTCTCTCTCTCTCTCGCTCTCTCTCTCTCTCTCGCTCTCTCTCTCTCTCTCTCTCTCTCTCTCTCTCTCTCTCTCTGTCTCTGTCTCTGTCTCTGTCTCTGTCTCTGTCTCTCTCTCTCTCTCTCTCTCTCTCTCTCTCTCTCTCTCTCTCTCTCTCTCTCTCTCTCTCTCTCTCTCTCTCTCTCTCTCTCTCTGTCTCTGTCTCTGTTTCTCTCTCTCTCTCTCTCTCTCTCTCTCTCTCTCTCTCTCTCTCTCTCTCTCTCTCTCTAATATTAGTTATACAACATGTTAACTTCTGAACTATCCCGTGACAGTTGTGTAGTATAATTAGTTTAATATAATTACATCTTGTTCATTGAATTCAAAGTTTGTGAGCTCTTGGTGGTCGTTCCGGCTTTTGTTTTATTTTCATTTATGATAGTTTGTGTCGTGTGGGTGTGGGGGGGGGGAGGTTACTGACAATAGGCTTATTTTCCAATTCGAGTTTCAGCTCTTGGAACTCGCCTTTGCAGCCGCCTAGTTCATTCTCTCATTACCTGTCTCTATAGCATCCACCCGTGCTCTCTCGCTCTATTGGTATTCATTGTACTTTAAACACTCTAAGCTCACCTAGAAATTTGGTATGTCTTTATCATGTCTCCTCTGCTTCTTTGTCTTTTGTAGCGTCATGAGGTCTAGTTCCTTCTGCCCGTCTCTGGCCTCGGGCCGGGCTTGGGAAATGAATGTAGTATGTAGTAGACATTTATGCTACTTTAAATGAAGTAGACATTTATGCTACTAGTGCTGGGAGGCTACTTACTCCCTCATGCTACTGGGGTGGGAGGGACGCCCCGCCTCTCACCCCCCCATGCTCCCCACCCCAGCAAATATAGCATTAATTGTATTACAGTCGGTCAAGACGGTCCCTGCCGCCTTCCCCCCCCTCCCTCCTCGGGGGGTAAAAATAGACATCATTCTATTTTATCAGCTGACGTCTCTTGCGATGTATTTTGATGAATTCATTTCATATTTTTCTTGTATCTAGCCGCTGGAGGAGATAGTTCCCGGGATAATATATATGGTGCACTAACTAGGCATTAGTCATGCTGCTGGTGCTGGGATATCGAAGTTATCTGCTGAGATGGCTACGCCCGCGTGACGTCAGCAGCCTCAGCGTGACGTCACGAGAATGGCGTGACGTCACAAACTCGAGCCGTGACGTCAGAGCCGCCCGCCCAGTACCCTGCCGTGAGCCAACAATTTGGGGAACTTGAAAAAAAAAGAGCGAAAGGGTCTTATTTTGTGGTGGGACGCACACACTCGCTGCCTGGCCCCCCGGGGGCTCACGAGACGGGTTGAGCGCCCCCTAGTGTGTAGTGTGAGGCTCTGGTTGGCCCACTGTGAGTCACACTAAATTAATTCAAGAGGAAGGTGTTCAATAAAAATCAAAATCAGGGTTGGTGTCAGTGCCTGAGACTTATATGATGGTGTGACCACAAATACGACACCTGCTCGGTACAAGACCTCCTCATGGACAGTTACAGCCTCGCTCCTGTGCCAGGCTAGTCCACTACGGGCTCGCCATAGCCCGTGCTACTTTGAACTTCTTGTTCCGAGTAGCTGAATCTAAAACAACAACAACATCCTCGTGGAGGATGTTGTTGCACACTCAGCACACTACAGCGACAGCTCGGCTCAGCCAAAGTCGCAGGTTAAGAAAAAACGGAAAAGCTAGAGGTCTCGACTAACGCCATCAGCTCCATAACTGGTACAGCCAGCCCTCCAGGGCTGGAAATCACCACGAAGACCCCCCCCATCCATCGCCTGATCTCTATTATCAGCTATTGATACAGATAATAGCTCCAAAGAGCCTCCACTTACGGGCTATTCATGCCCGTGCCACCTCTTGGGTGGCTGAATCTTCATCAATCTTGTGGTGTAGAGAGAGGAGCGGCGACTGAAACAGAGGAGTGTGTTGTAGGGAGACTTGCAGCACCGTAGGGCGGTGTGTTGTGTTGATGGCGTCAGCTGATCCTTGGTGCTGCCACGAGGCAGTTGTTTTCTGTGTTTAGCTGTTGATTGATGAAGATTAAGCCACCCAAAAGGTGGCACGGGCATGAATAGCCCGTAAGTGGTGGCCCTTTTGAGCCATTACCAGTATCAATAGATGATACTGGAGATCTGTGGAGGTGCGACTGCACCCTGCGTGACGGGAGATGTCTCCCGTGAATTTAGCTGTTGGTGGCGCCAGGTATAAATGTGGCGCGGGTCAGATGTGGCCCCCCCTTCCCCCCCGCTCCCCCCAGTGTTTACGGGCTCACCATAGCCCGTGCTACATGGACACTTAGTTCTAAGTAACTAAATCTAAAACAACAGAAGATGTGACCCAATTGGTTGGTCGACTGGAGGTATTTACCCAGTGCTTTAACTATTTGGTATTTTTTTTCCTGTGACTAGTTGTCACGTCGTAATATATGCTCGATGGTAGAGGGTATTTTAAGTGCGATAAATACTTGTTTGAAATTTATTATGGCACTCTGATGTCTGAAACAGTGAAGGAGGGAGTGTTCGAGTGCTTCAGGCACTTGACAGTGAATGCTTTCATTTATCACATTGTATTCCCCCCCCCCCCATCCCTGTCCAACCACTTGGGCTAGACGGTAGAGCGACGGTCTCGCTTCATGCAGGTCGGTGTTCAATCCCCGACCGTCCTCAAGTGGTTGGGCACCATTCCTTCCCTCACCCGTCCCATCCCAAATCCTAATCCTGATCCCTTCCCAGTGCTATATAGTCGTCATGGCTTGGCGCTTTCCCGACAATTCCCTTCCCTTAGTCCCCCCCCCCTCCTCTCCTCCCCTTTCTCCATGCGCGTGTCGGACGCATTTGCGTACGATGAACGCACGTGCGGACATTGGGCGCACAAAACATCCGAAGTTTACATCAAACACCTTCATTTAAAAGCTTATTAAACATTTACGGCAAATCGTAAGACGTTAATATTTACGAGAGCGCGTCATAATGAATGGAATAGTACTACCACCACCACGTGGCTACTGTTAGTAAACTCTGTCAACCAGAATTAAGGAATTTCTGAATGAACTTTATAGTCGCGCTATTTATGGAGTAGAGAGAGAGAGAGGGAGAGGGAGAGAGTAGTAACACTAGTGAAGGCGCAAACGTAAATAGTTTTAAGAATGAGCGAGTCTATTGTGGCGGGAAGAATGTTTATTTTTTTGTTATGAATGGGAGAATGTATTAGCGTAAACAAACGCGATCTGTTTGTGATGAGAGCACAGGTAGTGGGGCCATCTACGATGCTTTGTTATGAATGAGGGTAGTGGTGGTGGTAGTGATACTGGTAGCATCGGTAGTAGTAGTAATGTTAGTGATAGTGATGACTGTAGTAGCAGCAGCAGCAGAAGTAGTAGTGATGATGATAGTAGTAGTAGTAGTGGTAGTGGTAGTAGTAGTAGTAGTAGTAGTAGTAGTAGTAGTGGTAGTAGTACCACCATACAGTATGGTAACCGTGTCCTTGATGGAGCCCTGAAGACAAAACGATTGACATCCTCTCCCTCCTAACTAACTTACAGGACTCCAACTCCCCCCCCCTTCCACCTCTGTAATACTCGCCCCAAACCTGGTTTTGAACTCCTGTATAATTCCTGTAACTTACTTATAACCCCTATGAAACTATTGCGGAATTCCTAATTATCTGAAAACAACTGCAGCTCCTGTAGATCATCCCCCCCAAAAAAAAAGTATATTGTGGGGGGTATAATATTTTGGTGTTGTCAGGATATCTCTGGTGATATCACCAGACCATCACCAGATATCCTGACAAACACCACCAAAATAATCATCACATACAACGATAGCAGAAGACTGGACGATGGCAAGGCATTATACATCTAAGAAACCAAGCCATCTATCACCAGTTAACTAACAACAAACCAAGCCATCTATCACCAGTTAACTAACAACAAACTAACAACAAACTAAGCCATCTAACAACAGTCAACTAACAATAAACTACACTCCACCATCTTCGAGAACACGACCAAACAATCAACATACTGCCCCAGCCATCATGGAAACAGGAGAATTATAGAGAGAGAGAGAGAGAAGAAGCCACCCAAAAGGTGGCACGGGCATGAATAGCCCATAAGTGGTGGCCCTTTTGAGCCATTTCCAGTATCAATAGATGATACTGGAGATCTGTGGAGGTGCGACTGCACCCTGCGTGACGGGAGATGTCTCCCGTGGAGAGAATTATAAGCTGCAGTGGGCCTATTGACCCTTAAGTGTGGTGCTTGACCTTCACCTCATCCTCGGCTATATATCTGGCAACACTGAAACTTGTAACCAGCTTTACGGGCTCACCATAGCCAGTGCTACATGGGACACCTCGTTCTGAGTAGCTAAATCTGAAACAACAACAACAACAACTTGTAAATTTACGGGGCTATTCATGCCCGTGCCACCTCTTGAGTGGCTTAATCATCATCAATCTATTAACTTGTGTCCCCAAAGGCCCAGAGACACTAGGAGATGTTACATAACCAAAGACCACATTCACTCCAAACATCCATCACCACTTACGGGGCTATTCATGCCCGTGCCACCTCTTGTGGTGGCTTAATCTTCATCAGTCAACTTGTATCCATTCGAATTCTGTCTTTGATAATGTTAAGAAAGGTTTGGGACACGTATGTCTTAGCGTCAAGACATAATAAAATTGTAAAATAAACTTTGGAGACCACGACGTTTCGGTCCGTCCTGGACCATTCTCAAGTCGAATCGACTTGAGAATGGTCCAGGACGGACCGAAACGTCGTCGTCCCTTCAACTTCTAGTGTGTGGTCTGGTCAACATACTTCAGCCACGTTATTGTGACTCATCGCCTGCATAAACTTTGGAGAGTTAATTTTTCAACTTCCTTCTCAAGTGAAGAAAAACATAGTAAAAATTAGAAAGGATTCATGCTTGAATGACTGAACTCGAGCAGTTGATGATTACCTTACCTTGAGGTGCTTCCGGGGCTTAGCGTCCCTCGCGGCCCGGTCGTCGACCAGGCCTCCTGGTTGCAGGGTGTATAGACATACGAAAGTGATTAAGAGGATTAATATGCATGGGTTGGGGGGTGGGGGGGGTTGGGGGAGGGGGTGGTGGTGACCTGTAGGAAGAGAAGGTAATGAGGAATGGTTGTGGTTGAGGGGGGGGGGGGATGGGGGGGAGGGGGAGGGGTTAGTACCCCTGGAGAGCGTGATGCTGCTGGAGGTCAAGATCTGCCCGGAGATAAACACAGAGGCTGGGGGAATGTCAGCCTCAATAGGAAAGTAAATTTTAACTGGTTTTCAGGTTTTAATTACCCCTGTGTCCCCCCCCCCCCACCCCCCCACCCACTCTTCCCCCCCCCCTCCCTCCCCCCCTCTCTCTAACCTTCGTGGTCGTGTTTGTGTTGTTTTGTTGTGTTTCGTGTAGTTGTTTGTGGCAGAGTTGTTTTGACAGTGTTGTCATACGTCGCTCAATTTCTCAAATTCATGAAATACATTTTTGTGTCATTGTACATTGTCTCAACACTCATTGTGTTGCTGCTGTTAATGTAGTGTTGCTTACTGTTGCTTGAATATTATTGTCATTATTGGCTTTATTTTGTATTAAATATGTATTATTTTTTTCATTTTTCTATTTAGTGTTTTTTATTTGTATTGTTCTCACTTTATTCGTTTTGCATTTTGTTCCTTCTCTTGTTTGCCTCCTTTTTCATTCTGTCCTATTTCCTTTCTTCCAGTTTCTTCACTTTATGTTCTTTACTTGGTCGTCTGGGGTGTGACGGGGGGGGGGGATGGATGGGGGGTGAGACCATCAGGAGGGCCGTCTTGTGGGGGGGGGGGGGGGGGGAGGGTCTGTCCCTCGTCTACCTGTCCCGGCGTCTCCTCTGTGACTCTGGCCTACCACAATTGTAGGCCTACCTGTCTGGGTCTAGATTACCATCTGTGCCCAGTCGCTTTCACCTGTGTATCTATGAAGCGTATTTTGAGCACCTATGAAAATGTTATTTATGCTAAATCACACGCATATCATACACATAATAATAATAATAATAATAATAATAATAATTATTATTAGTAGTAGTGCTTAATTAACGTACGTTTATACTACGTATAAAATACGTACGTTTATACTACGTATAAACGTACGTATAAACGTACGGCAATTAATTATTACGTTTATTATTTTTGCTTCTGTGTTTTGGTGCTTTGGGGAGAGCCAATTAGTTCCTCCGCTTTGTGTGGTCCGGGTTTTGATTGGTTTCAAACTTTAAAATAATTACATTTTTTTCCGGATTTATGAAAATATTAGATTTGGTTTAGGGGTCAATGTTGGGAGCATGTAGTAAGTAGAGGGAGGGAAGGAAGGGAGGAAGGAATGAAGGAAGGAAGGAAGGAAAGAGAGGAAGAAAGCATTGCAAGGAAGAGAGAGGGAGGGAGGGAGGAAGAAAGGAAAGAGAGGAAGAAAGCATTGCAAGGAAGAGAGAGGGAGGGAGGGAGGAAGAAAGTATTTAAGTATGTACATGGAACTAGAGCGGCATGAACAAATCCACAAGGGCCGTGACGAGGATTCGAACCTCGAATAGAGCGACATGGTCTGTGACGGGGGAGTACATGTGTTGTGTACATGTGTTGTGGGCTGTGTTGTGTACTGTGCTGTGTACTGTACATCATTATAAGTGCGGCAACAGACGCCCCAATGACCCAGGACGTGGCCCTCTGGGGTCACCAATTCACTTCTTGTATGATTAGTAACTGAGTAAATATGCCTCCCAACTCATCAGACTGGGCATTCTTTTGATATGTAATCTACCTGTCACTGGTATTCCTCTTGATCTGTACCCTTCACCGTCCAAGCAGCATACACACCCGTCATCAAGAAAGGTAATGGGGTTCTGGGGCCAGATTCACGAAAGCACTTACGCAAACACTTACGAACCTGTATATCTTTTCTCAATCTTTGGCGGCTTTGTTTCCAATTATTAAACAGTTAATGAGCTCCGAAGCACCAGGAGGCTGTTTATAACAATAACAACAGTTGATTGGCAAGTTTTCATGCTTGTAAACTGTTTAATAAATGTAACCAAAGTCATCAGAGATTGAGGAAAGATGTACACGTTCGTAAGTGCTTTCGTGAATCTGGCCCCTGCTCGCTGCGCAGAATAAAGGGTTTAGAATCTCTTCAATATGGATACCAGCTCACATAAACATAACTTATCATACTGATCCAGACGTTGCAGCCAAATTAGAAATTAGTGACCCCTTAAAGACGCTTTCAAGAGGGAGCTTGTCCAGTTTGTGCTGATATTACTGGATCAGCCAGGCTGTGTGGGCATGCGGACTACCAAACAAACAGCCTGAAGGATCAGGCACTCACAAGGGACCCCCCTCGCCTCAGCCCAGTCTACGGAATTAGAAAATCAACATAACTACACTTTACTTAATTTTTCTCTTCACCTCTCTCTCTCTCTGCCTTTCGTTTCTGATCTATGTTGCTTCCCTCCTTATTCCCTCTCTTTCACTCCTCCCTGCCATCCACCTCTCTCTCTCTCTCTCTCTCTCTCTCTCTCTCTCTCTCTCTCTCTCTCTCTCTCTCTCTCTCTCTCTCTCTCTCTCTCTCTCTCTCTCTCTCTCTCTCTCACTCTCCCTCATTACTTCTCTTTTTATCGCTTTTGAAATGGATCACCTGGCACCCGGCAGGATTATATGAGCAGAACTCTTGAAACCTACCACAGGTAACCTTCGGCTACCATTCCTTAACCCCCCCTCCCCCTAATCCCACATCATCACGAAATAATAAAACACCGAATTGTTAGAAAAACACCGAATTTTCTAGAAAATTCAATCCCCTACGAGGCGATACGCGGTGAAATACACTAGTATACACTAGTAGTTACAGTTAGCTCAGGCGAAACATATACACAGAGCCCTGGACGTATGTATGGAATAAATGTATATTTGCAGTAACTTAATTTAATATTCAGACAATGCGCGCATGTGTTGGTAAACAAGCGATTCATTCTGGGTTTTTCCCCCTCGGAATAAATTGTTGTAGGTTTGTACTCACCTAGTTGTGTTTGCGGGGGTTGAGCGCTGGCTCTTTGGTCCCGCCTCTCAACCATCAATCAACTGATGTACAGGTTCCTGAGCCTAATGGGCTCTGTCATATCTACATTTGAAACTGTGTATGGAGCCAGCCTCCACCACATCACTTCCTAGTGCATTCCATTTATTAACTACTCTGACACTGAAAAAGTTCTTTCTAATGTCTAATTGTGTTCCGCGGCGCGCGCACACTTCTCTTGTTTCTATGTCTGCCGCCACAGTTTGTGCAGATTTCTCTTATTTAAATTTTTTTGTAAATCCGTACGTAGCTTGGTGCTGTGGTGGTCTTACTGCTGAGCCTGTTTCTGACGAGGGAGCTGACTGTTGTGGATGCATTGTGCATGAATCCTGTTATTTATTAGAGGTGTTAATGATGTTGTTAGCTGTCCGTCCTGTAGACAGGACGAGCCGTCGTTCACTCCCCTGTCTTCAGAGACCAGGGGGGCCAGATTCACGAAGCAGTTACGCAAGCACTTATGAACCTAAACATCTTTTCTCGATCTTTGGCGGCTTTGTTTACAATTATTAAACAGTTAATGAGCTCCGAAGCACCAGGAGGCTGTTTATAACAATAACAACAGTTGATTAGGAAGTTTTTATGCTTGTAAACTGTTTAATAAATGTAACCAAAGCCGTCAAAGATTGAGGAAAGATGTACACGTTCGTAAGTACGCGCGTAACTACTTCGTGAATCTGGTCCCTGCTGTCTACGGAGCCTATGGGAAACTACCCGATAACTATGGATGTCTTAGTTCTAAGACACGTTCGGTTCTAAGACTGTTAGTGGGGCAGTTTGGGGGGTAAAAATAGCCTAAGCTACTCTATCCCTTTGAGATGTATTTATTGCTTATCTCAATAAACATACTTGAACTTGAACTTGAAGTGGGGCAGTTAGCGACGCACATCTTAAGTCAGACTACGACAGGTCATCAGGGTTAGAGGGAGATTCACGACACGGAATTAGGGACATTAGGATGAGGAATAACAACGTAACTACCCTTACCACTGATGCTAGTTAGTGACTCCACTTAAGGGTTGTGAGGTGGGCGCGGACCTTCCACCCCCATATTGCCAATCAGGATTGGTACACCTCTTAGTCCTAGTGGATTTTATCATTGATATCTATCACGTTAATGTGATTTATGTGTGTGTGTGACTCTTGGTAGTCTCTCAGGAACACAATTAGGCGAGTACAGAGACATACACATATATATGTATATACAAACAAGATACGAATCCACGAACTCATACATAAACACAGCCGCAATATTTATGTATAGACATTATTATAATTATTATTATGATTAATAATAATAGGGATAATTAAAATAATATATAACACTTTGCTTAGCATATTAAGGGGGGTGGTGGCTGCTGGTCTTTAATCTCCCCCAAGATAATATCTTGTGGCTCTTACCTTGAGGCTACTTCCCTTTATCTCCTCCCTCCCTCCCTCTCATGGGGAGGGGGGTACTGGGCTACCTTCGTCTTGTGAGGAGTATCTCCCTTTAGTGAGATGTACCTCTCTACCTCCCTCTCATGGGCCGGTGGGAAAGGGGGTACTTCTCCCTTCCTTTCTCCCCCTCTCATGATGGGAGGTACCCCTCTTCCATCCCTACCTCCCTCCCTCTCATGGAGGGTACCTGGCCCTATCTTCCCCCTAAGGTGTCGCCCCCCACCTCTCTCCTCCACCTGTTCTCAGCCACAACTGACCAGCTACGCACTCTCTCACCTGATGTGTAGCTCTCCCTTCCCTTCCTCTCTCTTTCCCTCCGTCCTCTTCCCTCTTCCCTCCGTCCTCTCTCTTCTTCTCTCCGTCCTCTCTCTCTCGCCCTCCCTCCGTCCTCTCTTCCTGGGCTGTGCGGGGTGGCTGAGTCCTGCCCGCGCCACCCACCTCTGCCTATACCTCACTCCTGCCTATAGCTGTTTTCTGTTTTATAATGTGTGACGCACACTTCTATGTTGTGGTGTTTGTATAGGTGGTGGGTGTTGCATTCACCTAGTTGTTGAGCTAGTGGCGGTTGGGCTCTGCTCTTAAGGCCCGCCTCTCAACTGTCAGTCAGTTAACTGTTACTAACTACTAACTAATTCTCTTCTCCCCCCCGCCCCCACACACACAGGAAGCAGCTCGTAACAGCTGTCTAACGCCCAGGTACCTATTTAATGCTAGGTAACAGGGGCATCAGGGTGAAAGAAACTCTGCCCATTTGTTTCCGCCATCGCCGGGGATCGAACCCGGACTCTAGGATTATGAGTGTCCACTTACACAAACATCTGGGGACCGTGGCTGTGTGTCTCCTCTTTCTCCTTGAGGAGGAGGAGTAAAGAGAGCCAAGGCTGTGACCCACAAAGGGGGGGGGGATGGGTATCGACCCAAAGTTGCGCCTCGGACTCCACCCTGTACTCTATGCCCTCTGTCCCCTTTGAGGTTGAATTGAAATTGAAATAAGTTTATTGAGGTAAAATACACACAAAGGTATGAGGTAGCTCAAGCTATTCTCACCCTGGTTGATACCTGGTTGATGGGGGTTCTGGGAGTTCTTCTACTCCCCAAGCCCCGGCCCGAGGCCAGGCTTGACTTGTGAGAGTTTGGTCCACCAGGCTGTTGCTTGGAGCGGCCCGCAGGCCCACATACCCACCACAGCCCGGTTGGTCCGGCACTCCTTGAAGGAAACAATCTAGTTTCCTCTTGAAGATGTCCACGGTTGTTGTCCATCGTGTTAATACATAGACACATATCACAAGCAAACGTATTATCGAACATTCTGAGAGATAAACATATACATTTCCTCCTGTCCCCTTGATGGCCGCCAGTGGAGTGGGGGGGGGGGGTGGCACCGAGCTCTGCCACAAGAGCTGAGTGGTTATGGGCCTGATAGCTGAGTGGACAGCGCTCTGGACTCTTAATCCAACGGTCTGGGTTCGATCCCCAGTCGCCGGCGAGAAACAAAATGGGGCAGAGTTTCTTTCACCCTGATGCCCCCTGTTACCTAGCAGTAAATAGGTATCTAGGAGTTTGACAGCTGTTACGGGCTGCTTTGGGGGGGGGGAATAGTTAGTAGTTAGTAACAGTTGATTGATTGACAGTTGAGAGGCGGGGCCCCGACAGAGCTCAACCCCCGCAAGCACAACTAAATGAGTACAGACTTTATCAAGAAATAAAGGGTGAAATAAAGAAATAAAGGTTTTTATCGAAGGTAAAATTGTAAAAAAAAAATAAGATAATTCCTAACAAAACTACCATGGGAAACAAATTCCTATAGATAGGCCTACCCGGCCTCTTGTTCAGATAGTACTTATAGTCCGATGGCTTCACCATCTGCCCGTTCCCCCACACTTACACCATCTTTTGACCCGTACCCCGCGGGAAATATTGCATTCGAGGCCCAGTGACTTTGTTTCCAGTATTGCAATTACATCAGGTTCATTAACACTAGTTAATTAACACTAGTTTGGAGGCCTCGTAGCCTGGTGGATAGTGCGCAGGATTCGTAATTCTGTGGCGCGGGTTCGATTCCCGCACGAGGCAGAAACAAATGGGCAAAGTTTCTTTCACCCTGAATGCCCCTGTTACCTAGCAGTAAATAGGTACCTGGGAGTTAGTCAGCTGTCATGGGCTGCTTCCTGGGGGTGGAGGCCTGGTCGAGGACCGGGCCGCGGGGACACTAAAGCCCCGAAATCATCTCAAGATAACCTCAAGATAACCTCAAGAAGATAGTCCTTTATATTAATTGATCTACTGTATGACTCCATCATCGTTGGTGTATCAGATCTTGACGTTTATGTGGATGGACACTATGCCTTCCGCAGTCCATTAATATCTAGTGGTTTCTAATGGTGTGGGGTGCAAGTTGGAGGAATAGTGTGTGGATTAAGGGGGTTGTCAGGTATGTGTTTTTGCCTAGTTGTGCTTGCGGGGGTTGAGCTTTGGCTCTTTGGTCCCGCCTCTCAACTGTCAGTCAACTGGTGTACAGGTTCCTGAGCCTACTGGGCTCTATCATATCTACACTTGAAGCTGTGTATGGAGTGTGTGTGTGTGTGTGTGTGTGTGTGTGTGTGTGTGTGTGTGTGTGTGTGTGTGTGTGTGTGTGTGTGTGTGTGTGTGTGCGCGCGCGCGCGTGTGTGCTCACAAGAACGTTCCCAGGAAAGGTCACCTCTGTATCATAAGGTCCCAGTGTCTTCATTTTCTCTCCCTCTCTCCCTTGTGGGAGGGAGGAAGGGAGAGAAAAATATAGGGAAAATATGCCAGGTTATCCTTGGTTATCCAAGGATGGTAAGATAATTATCCCGTAGAAAGCGTTAAGCCTGTATGACCATGCAGCACTTGGAAGGGATATGAGGACAAGGAGCTGGGATATGAGGACAAGGAGCTGGGATATGAGGACAAGGAGCTGGGATATGAGGACAAGGAACTGGGATATGAGGACAAGGAACTGGGATATGAGGACAAGGAGCTGGGATATGAGGACAAGGATCTGGGATATGAGGACAAGGAGCTGGGATATGAGGACAAGGAGCTGGGATATGAAGACAAGGAGCTGGGATATGAGGACAAGGATCTGGGATATGAGGACAAGGAGCTGGATTAGAGGACAAGGAGCTAGGATATGAGGACAAGGAACTGGATTAGAGGACAAGGAGCTGGGATATGAGGACAAGGAGTTAGCGCATGACGACGGGGTGAAGGAACGGTGCCCATCCACTTGGGTTATCGGGAATCGAACGCCGACTCTGTAAGACGCAAAGTAGTCGCCCTAACGACCACTCCAAGTGGATGGACCACCCTGGGGTGAGTAGAGAGGGGTGGTGTGGTGCCGTTGTGAGGGGAAAGAGGAGTGAAATAGTGAAAGGTGAGAGGGAAAGTGGTGCTGGAGTGATTGTAGAGAGAGGAAGAAGTGTTTGTAGGGACATGAAAGAAGTGAGAGGGGGGAAGGAGGGGGGCAAGGTGATTGTGAGAGTGGGGGGGGCAAGGTGATTGTGAGAGTGGGGGGGGCAAGGTGATTGTGAAAGTGGGGGAGGGGGTAAGGTGATTGTGATGGGGGGGGGGTAAGGTATTAGGGGGATAATTGTGTGATAATGTGTTAAAGGAGTGTTGTCAGGCAGTGAGTGGAGTGTCAACACACCCAAATGTGTACTGGACTAGTTGGTCGTAGTTGTGGTTGTGTGGTGGTGGTATTGCTGTACTCTCCTAGTTGTGCTTGCGGGGGTTGAGCTCTGGCTCTTTGGTCCCGCCTCTCAACCGTCACTCAACTGGTGTACAGGTTCCTGAGCCTACTGGGCTCTATCATATCTACATTTGAAACTGTGTATGGAGTCAGCCTCCACCACATCACTACTTAATGCATTTCATTTGTTAGCTACTCTGACACTGAAAAAATTCTTTCTAATGTCTCTGTGGCTCATTTGGATACTAAGTTTCCACCTGTATCCCCTTGTTCGCGTACCACCAGTGCTGAAGAGTTTGTCTTTGTCCACCCTGTGTAGTGATGTTCGTGGTGGTGGTTGTGTGGTGGTCGTGGTGGTGGTTGTGTGGTGGTTGTGGTGGTGGTGCTTTGGGAGCGGAGCTTTACCTCTGTGTCTCCGCCACTCAACCTTCAGTCAATTGGCGTACAAGTTCTAATGTCTATTATATCAGCACTTGAACCTGTGTTTGGAGTCTCCCGCCACCACCACCTTACTTCGTAGTGCAGTCCCTGCTCCTTTGCTTTCTGTATTTCCACCTGTGTCGTCCCCCCTGTTCGAGGGCCACACCTGTGTCCCTCTGAATGCCATCCGTTTCCAAATGATCTTGTCATTGTCTGCCCAGTCACTTTTCCTGGTAATTTTTTATATGGTGATCATGGCTTCTCGGACTCTTCTATCTTCCAGTGGGGATGGGTAGGTTGGTGGTGATGGGGGTGTTGAAGGGTAAGCTGGGAGGGTTGGTGAAGGGTGGTGGTGGAAGAGGAAGGTGAAGGGTGGTGGTGGAAGAGGAAGGTGGAGGGAATGGTGGTTATTCATATTCTCGCCTCGTTGCTTCCTTCATGTACCTATGGTGGTGTTTCATTCTCCTCTTTCTGGCCCTTCCTTCCCTTCGCCAGCTGCCTGACTCTCTCTTCCGTCACATCTCCCTGGTTCTCTCCTCTTTTCCCGTCTCTCTCTCTCTCTCTCTCTCTCTCTCTCTCTCTCTCTCTCTCTCTCTCTCTCTCTCTCTCTCTCTCTCTCTCTCTCTCTCTCTCTCTCTCTCTCTCTTCCCCCCTCCACACACACATATCACTTAGTTCTACCACCACTGTGGTCATCAGAGTGAGTGTGTTGCAATTAAGTATATTGAGTTGAGGCTCAACCTCTCTGACCTCCTGACACCTGCACCACCACCACCACTACCACCACCACTAGCACCGCCACCAGCATCACCACTAGCGCCAGCATCACCACCACTATCACTAGATTGTCAACAAACATTTGACACGGTTCCCCATGAAAGACAGGTGCGCAAGACAGAGCAGCAACCAGGGACAACTGGGCAGACAATAAAGTGAGCGGAGGACTACCTGAAGGACGGAACACAGACAGACACACAGTTGGAGGAATATAACAAGTGGAGTGCCCCAAGGGTCGGTCCTCGGACTCCTGCTGTTCGAATTTCACGTGGATGACCTACTAGGGGAAGGGACCTCGTGCATGCCAGTGTTTACGGATGACGCAAGAGTAACATGGAATGTAAAAATCGAGGATGACTGCAGGAAGATATAGGATTATCTTGACAAACTCCAGGAGTGGGCAAATCAATATTTGCTTGAATTCAATCCCAATAAGTTGTAGGAAATGAAGATTTGAAAGGAAGAAAGGAGACCAAAAGGTATCAGTACCATAAAGGGAAGGGAGCTATAGAAGTCGAAGAAGGAAAAGGATCTTGGAGTAGAATATATAACTCCAACATTACCTCCAGAGGCACACATAAACAGAGTAACATCGGCAGCATATGGGATGCTGACAAACAGCAGAAAATTGTTTAGAAACCTTAACTAGGGGCTCCTTGGAGGCAGTCTACACAGCCTTTGTTGGACCAATACTGGAATATGCAGAACCAGCCTGGAATCCGAACCACGTGAAGCATAAAACTAAAACTGAAAAAGTAGAATAGTTTGCAGGAAGATTAGTGCCTGAGTTAAGAGGACTAGGCTATGAGGATAAGTTAAGGGCACTAGACCTCACCACACTGGGGGGGGGGGGAGAGGAAACAGAGTGGACATGATCGCAACATACAAGATGTTGAGGAGGAGCTGACAAGGTGAACACAAGAACAGCCACTTTAAAGTGAGGGAAAGTAAGGATATATCCGTGTCCCGTACGGGTGGTCAACAAGCGGGAAGTAATGAGGGTAGAGGTTGTGGAAGCCACCTCCAGCCTCAACGTTCAGGCCGGATGCAACAACCAATTCGACCGTCAGCATACTTATTTTATAACTCAACCGATACAAACAGGCTTGTAGTAGGCGGGGCATAAAGAGTTGGACCTCACTTCCCCCTCCCCCCTCATGTAGTCAGTGATAGGTAACTACTGATAGGTAAGCACCATCACCACCATCACTATCAGCACCATCACCGCTCATAATCGTTCAGTTATGTCTATCACCGCCTTCCACTATCACCCCAAACCTGATCCCTCTTTTAAAAACATTCCTTCCCCCCCCCATCCCCCTCTCCATCCCCCATTCCCATTGACCCCTTCCCATAAAATCCTCCGGCCCCCTCCCCATCCCGACGCCCTGGAGGTGGGATGGGTCGGGAATCATCGATAATTGACACGTCTATTCCTATTTAAGTGTTAAGGTCAGTTGGATCATTGAAAAGTGAAACACGTCAAACGAGAGAAGGATGAAGGTAAGAGGTCGATAGGGGTGAAGCTTCCTTGGCTCTATTAACCGAGCATTATCTTGCTGGCGACTCTTGTACAACACACTGCGTCCAATGTGCGTCCAACACCGCGCGGCACGCTATCATCGGCGTCCTCGACGATCTGCTTGACGAACTCTGGGTTGTGTACCTGACTAATATGATCCTTGTACCGGATGGTGTCTAAGATGGAGGTAGTTATACCACTGTGGCGTGATTGTACCTCGTGGTACAAGCAGCTGTGGTGGGCCCCCATTGTGGTACATTAGAGTGGCCTGCAGTACCCGCAGGCAACAGTGATGGAACACATCCCAGCTTCGTGTCAAGGGGACTTGAAGCCCAGACGATACAAGTCTCCCGCGTCGCTGTCAGCCGCCCGCCCGGCCAATTATCTCCTGGAAACATGCTAACCGGGTGAGGGGTTCGAATCCCTGCAGAAACCCTCGTGTGTGGGGGTTCAAAAAGAGAACTTGCTAACGGAGAAGGAGCTGACGATCTCACCTAATTCTCCGGATTTCACGCGCCAGAAAAAACTTTTCCTTCACTACGCAGCGAGAGTTAGCATGACCGTTTCTCTCACTTCGTGTGGCTTGAATGAGTTCCTTTGTCTGCGTGAGCCAATCGTGACTCCCCTAAGTGCCAGCTCGCTTCTGATTGGCTCGGGTATCTCATTCAAATGTCATTTAGTGACGTGACTGCTGGCATATGATTGGCTTAGAGAGTAACGCGGCACCACGTGACTAGTTCATTTTTTCTTAACACAAAAGGCAATATAAATTCATTAACTTAATTATTCCATAAAACGCGCACGATGAAAACCTGAGCGTAAGCTCGAGTGAGAACTCAAGTGAACGCTCGAGTGAGAACTCAAGTGAACGCTCGAGTGAGAACTCAAGTGAACGCTCGAATGAGAACTCAAGTGAACGCTCGAATGAGAACTCAAGTGAACTTTCAAGTGAGAACTCAAGTGAACGCTCGAATGAGAACTCAAGTGAACGCTCGAATGAGAACTCAAGTGAACGCTCAAGTGAGAACTCAAGTGAACGCTCGAGTGAGAACTCAAGTGAACGCTCGAGTGAGAACTCATGTGAAAGCTCAAGTGAGAACTCGAGTGAACGCTCGAGTGAGAACTCATGTGAAAGCTCAAGTGAGAACTCAAGTGAACGTCGAGGCAGGTAGTTTAGTGTCTGTGAGTCATGGGAAACAGAAGACTACAGAGTTAGGGGGACACTCTTTTATGTTTACAAACATGATGTAATATATTGTGTCTCTTGTCAACCTGCTGGCATCCTGCCTTCCTCCCCCACTCCATCCTGTGAGCAGCTCACAAACCTCGCTCCCTCACACATTTACTCATCAGTAAATGAAGCCTCTCATTCTTCAGTCTATCATCATCCTTTCTGTTAACATGACCATTACCACCTCAGCTCACAGCTTCCATATCGAGAAAGAAAGAAAGATCTTCCAAGATATTTTCATCCTTTACTCAGTCCTCCAAAACTCCAAATTGCGTATCAGATTCCCTATTTAACCTATTCCTATTCTTGATTGATGGTGACTCTACACTAGTGGCTCACATGTGTGTGTTCGTGAAGCTCGACACTTCGTTCCTTCATGCTGGGTGTTTTTTTTAATTTTTTTATTATTATTATTTTCTACCACAGACGTGGCCAGACATTTACAATGCTAACCAGCATATATACATTTTCTTCTGTCCTCCATGGACAGGGTTAGAGATGTGTTAAACATATAGTTCAAGGGTTTATTGAACACTCAACCACAGAAGGTGATTCGGTGCTTTTAAAATGCTAAGCTAACCTACATACGTAAAGACATACAGATACACAGATTTACGTATGCCCTACATAAAGTGTTAGATGTGTCTTTTACATAGTGTCATTAATGTAGTGTGTGACCACCTCCTTACAAGGAGGCCTGGTCGATGACCGGGCCGCGGGGTCGCTAACCCCCGAAATCACCTCAAGGTCAGGTCAAGGTACACCCTGGAGGTGTATAGTGTGTTAGTGTGACACCCCACACCACACACACCCTGGCCCACACTGTGACCTCCAGCTCCAACTTTCGCTTGGGCGCTCACAAAGTTACTGAGAGATATCGTGGGATAAATATTATCCTGGGAGAGACGCCCCGTTCCTTAAGTGTGTTTCTTGGTCTTCCTTTCAATGGTCTTATCTTTTTAGTCTCCTTGAGTTCAGCCTTGGAGGACCCAATAGAGTTCTTTTCACGTAAAGGCGTGTGAAAGCACTGGGGTAGATAGCAACTCTGACGACCAGGGAGCCGGTCGGCCGAGCGAACAGCACGCTGGACTTGTGATCCTGTGGTCCCGGGTTCGATCCCGGGCGCCGGCGAGAAACAATGGGCAGAGTTTCTTTCACCCTATGCCCCTGTTATCTATCAGTAAAATAGGGACCTGGGTGTTAGTCAGCTGTCACGGGCTGCTTCCTGGGGGGTGGAAGCCTGGTCAAGGACCGGGCCGCGGGGACACTAAAGCCCCGAAATCATCTCAAGAAGCAACCCGTTCTCGCACTTGCCTTCAGTCAATATTGGCTTATTTAATAAGTGCATATGTGACATACTAATTGATTGTAAATATTTTAGTTTACCTTGAAAAGCTTCATAGAAAACACCGACCTCACCTAACCTTCTTAATGTTAAGATAAGCATCTTATTGCTTCTTATTTACAATTATTACTTAACCTATCAACGGTATAGGTTAAGTAATAATTGTAATTAAGAAGCAAAAAGATAACCAGATAGCAAGATAGCAAGAAGATAACCAACTCACACCCCGGAAGATGAGGAGACGACGACGTTTGGGTCCCTCCTGGACCATTATTAAGTCGATTGTGTCCAGGACGGACCGAAACGTCGTCGTCCCTTCACATTCTAGTGTGTGGTCTGGTCATCATACTTTAGCCACGTTATTGTGACTCATCGCCTGCATATCAAGTTATCTTTGTGTGAATCTCAAAGCACACAGTTAGCCCTGTGTACACAAGTTAACATGCTAACAAGCTAACCTGTACATGGATAACATGTGTACGCCACTTCAGCATCCACAGGTCACCAGTGTACAGCTGTGTACCACTGAAAGTAGGTAATTAACCTTATCCGGAGCGCCTGTAGCACTCAGCGTGCATAATCTGGTTGTGTTATTGGTGGCTTATGGTCCCCGGGGCGCCGACGGCCGGGCAGGTGGCGGTGGGCTGCCCTGTTTCTGTTCGTTGGATCAATAGCTTGCCAGCGTGGGCGGCCCCCGCGGGGTGGAGGGTGGGTGGGAGGTGGGCGGGCGGGCTTAAAAGGGTGGGCGGTGAGCCAACCAAAAACGATCCAAGAGGTTGTGAAAAAGCCGGGAGAAACTTGCATAATATAATAGTAGGCATCCATCAGTCTCGGGAGACTATGGAGTTGCGCTCTGGTTGTCGGTCTGGAGTGACCTCTCCAGGGCGCAAAGCCCAGGGTAGGTTGATATGGAGAAGCTGTTACCCATGCAGCAGGTCCACTCTCCACGGCGCCGAAAGTCTCCAATGGAAAGGCAAACGCCAATACAATTGGTTCCAACGCCGTAGCAGGAACTGTGAGCTCCGGAGTTGACCTCGAAGTTGGTAAAAGAAGGCACAAGGACTCCAAACCCGGAGACCGCCGTAGTCGGGGCCGGAGAAGAATCACCCCAGCAAGGACAAGAACGACCCCAGCCTCCTGAAGGAGAGCTTGGGCCACACGACCCCCAGGAGGTGGACGTCCCGGTCCTGCACCTACGGGTTCCTGACAGAGATCGTCACAGCTCTCTTTCACCCGAGGCCGAGGTCTTCCTTCAAGACCAAGCAGAAAAAGGAGTAATAATTATTAAATACAACAATTAT
Organism: Procambarus clarkii; assembly: GCF_040958095.1. Classification (NCBI taxonomy): domain Eukaryota; kingdom Metazoa; phylum Arthropoda; class Malacostraca; order Decapoda; family Cambaridae; genus Procambarus; species Procambarus clarkii. The sequence continues at coordinate 4,698,467 of NC_091217.1, read as the reverse complement.
TATAATATATATATATATATATATATATATATATATATATATATATATATATATATATATATATATATATATACTTGAATACATATTTGAACCGACACCATAAAGTATAAATTCCCATACATTAGACTGTGGGAATGAGAACTGCTTTAAGACGTAAGTTTAAAATGTCAAAGATTTGCTGAAGTTTTACTTCAGCAAATATAGATATTCAAATGTATGTGCGTTTGTATATATGTATGTATACAGGCGTATGAAAGGGCAACATACCTGATGTAGTGAGAGGGAAAGGTAGGTCTCAAGCATGACCTTGAAGGTGATGCTCTCTCTCTCTCTCTCTCTCTCTCTCTCTCTCTCTCTCTCTCTCTCTCTCTCTCTCTCTCTCTCTCTCTCTCTCTCTCTCTCTCTCTCTCTCTCTCTCTCTCTCTTTCTCTCTCTTAAACGGGGTCAGAATTAAGGAACTTAGAGCACCCGGCAGTTCAAGTCCTCACAAAGTAGACCAAATTGGCTCGCTAACCCGTAATGTTGGCGTCGAAGAGAGAAAGGTCGACAGAGTGGGTCCTCCTTACTGGTCGAGGCATAAGAAAAGGGGGTTAAGGGAGGGGGGGGAGCTTCCCCTTGACGTCCGTGATAAGAGGTCGACTTCCTCCTCGTAGAACGGTAAAGATAAGGTGAAAAGGGTCGGACCCCTTGAAGAAAAGGGTTCAAGGGAAAAGGGAAGGGAGGAAGAATATGGGTGAAAGATCGAGTAGGAAAGAAGACAGCAGTGAGGGGAAGAGGATGAGAAAATGAATGAAGGGAAATATGATAGAAATCCTTGATAAAGTATACGATTAAGGATGAGAGAAAAGGAAGAACTAAAATAGGAACTTTAAGGAACAAAAAAGATCAAGAAAATGGATAGTAACAGAGTAAAAATTGTGATAAATCTGGATGAAAATGGAATTAGTAAAGATCGATGATTGGTGTAAGCAGAGAGCCGTGGGGCTTATGGTGCTGATGAGAGACGAAGATTCAGTTGAGTAAATTAAGCGTCTAAGGAGAAGATAGAGAGAGAGAGAGAAGAAACATGCGAAAAGGAGAAAAGAGGAAAATGGAAAGAGAAAGTGTATTTCTGTGGTCTCGGTTTCTACAATGGACGGTAACCAATGGTAATTAGCACATATATAATTTCTTCCATCCTCTGGGGGCCAGAGGCAGTAATCTGTTAGACAAATATAGCACTCAACCACCTATAACCACTTGGGCTGGACGGTAGAGCGACGGTCTCGCTTCATGCAGGTCGGCGTTCAATCCCCGACCGTCCACAAGTGGTTGGGCACCATTCCTCTTCCCCCGTCCCATCCCAAATCCTTATATCCTGACCCCTTCCAAGTGCTATATAGTCGTAATGGCTTAATCGGCGCTTTCCCCTGATAGTAATTCAGCACTTAACCACTAGTGCCCGACACTAAAACTTTCATACACTGAATGTATGAATGTTCATACATTCTCATCTGTCTTACATGGGCAGAGTTACAGCTCTGTGCTCCCACGTGTTCTGTAGTCAGTTATTGAGCTCTCTACTACAGTAGGTGATTACTGAAGTGCTTTTACCGAAGCAAATTACAATTCTGACTTCGTCTCCTTAATTAGTTCCTTTTTACATGCAACGAATACAAATACAAAAATTATATTGATCAGGAGCACATATATAATGTCGGCGGCAAGAGAGCTGCCACAGCGTGTAGTGAGTTATGTCTCACTCGACCACAGATGGGAATTAAAGAGGCCTTTACGAGCTCAAGTTACAATTAGATCACGCATATATTACATAACTGGCGCATTCCTTAGTAACTCTTTGATACAGGGTCCAGTATATCAACAAGTGCTCTTGTATTCTGAGAGTCTTTAGAGAGTTTAGCCGTGCCTCAACCCAGGTGGGACAGAAGATAGTCACTGTTATAAACATTACACAATATGATGTCCTATGGAATGCATGTTTTCTCTTTCAAGTTTTCAGAGAGCTGTCAGAAACGTCTGCATTCCGGGTACGTGGGGGCCACTGTAACATCCTGGGTGGGGGGGGGGGGCACTGTAACATCCTGGGGGGGGCACTGTAACATCCTGGGGGGGCACTGTAACATCCTGGGGGGGCACTGTAACATCCTGGGGGGGCACTGTAACATCCTGGGGGGGCACTGTAACATCCTGGGGGGGCCACTGTAACATCCTGGGTGGGGGGGGCACTGTAACATCCTGGGGGGGGGCACTGTAACATCCTGGGGGGGGGGCACTGTAACATCCTGGGGGGGCACTGTAACATCCTGGGGGGGCACTGTAACATCCTGGGGGGGCACTGTAACATCCTGGGGGGGTGGCACTGTAACATCCTGGGGGGGGCACTGTAACATCCTGGGGGGGGCACTGTAACATCCTGGGGGGGGCACTGTAACATCCTGGGGGGGCACTGTAACATCCTGGGGGGGCACTGTAACATCCTGGGGGGGCACTGTAACATCCTGGGGGGGCACTGTAACATCCTGGGGGGTGGCACTGTAACATCCTGGGGGGGGCACTGTAACATCCTGGGGGGGCACTGTAACATCCTGGGGGTGGCACTGTAACATCCTGGGGGGGCACTGTAACATTGCACTACCGAATTCCTGCTTAATTTGTTTCATATATGAACGTTTCTTCACGGTATCCACCATAGTATTTAAAACTACAGCATTCAGGTCTTCGTGGAATATGTTAGGTCAGTAAGAATATGTTTGCTCAGTAAGAGCTTCATGGGACATTCGTTTTAGTTTTCTCTTCGTCACTGCTAACGAAACATCTTTATTCGTTTCTAGTACTGATCAGCTATTGAATGTCTTGGCAAGTATGTTAAGAGAGTCATATTTTGATGTTCCAGCATACAGTGGTATCCTAAAAAATTGGCACCACATTGGAAACCCTCCACGACTTACTATATAAGGGACACAATAACGTGGCTAAATTATGTTGACCAGACCACACACTAGAAGGTGAAGGGACGACGACGTTTCGGTCCGTCCTGGACCAGTCTCAATCGACTTGAGAATGGTCCAGGACGGACCGAAACGTCGTCGTCCCTTCACCTTCTAGTGTGTGGTCTGGTCAACAAAATATATAAGGGACTTTACATTATTTAAACACCCTGGCCAATACTTCATCTGATACGGGGACTTTGGCTTTAATTTGTATATTTGTTTAATAAGTTCTTCCCAGGTTATAACTAAACTTACCAACTTGTCCTGTTCACCACACTTCTTCTCTAGTAAATATAGAGAGAAAATGCGTATTTAAAATACCACCTTTGTCATTATCAGGTACCTGACCTGTCTCAGTCGTCAATGGTCTCGTCTTATCCTAAATATTTGAAGAATAAATTAAAGATTTGATCTGCCTTGTTATACGTGCTTCATTGTTTCTTGTTATAGCCTGTCAGGCATGTGTTTGTTTCCATCATATCTCCTCTCATATCTTCTCATTGTGACATAAAGTGGAGGCCTCTCTACCTCCAGGCAAGGGGGTGGTGTGGTGGGTGGAGGTCTCTCTACCTCCAGGCCAGGGGGTGGTGTGGTGGGTGGAGGCCTCTCTACCTCCAGGCAAGGGGGTGGTGTGGTGGGTGGAGGTCTCTCTCCCTCCAGGCAAGGGGGGGGGGGGTGTGGTGGGTGGAGGCCTCTCTCCCTCCAGGCAAGGGGGTGGTGTGGTGGGTGGAGGTCTCTCTCCCTCCAGGCAAGGGGGGGGGGGTGTGGTGGGTGGAGGGGACGAACACAATGCCCGACCTTTTGTCAAGTAATTATAGTTTTCGATTTCCGTCAGAGGGAAGATGGTGGTGGAGGTGGCGGAGATGGTGGTGGTGGAGGTGGCGGAGATGGTAGTAGTGGTGGTGGTGGGAAAATTGGTATTACTGCAGGTAGTGGGGGGGCTGGTGGAAGGAGTAGTCTTAGTAGAGGCGGCAGTAATAGTCTGGTTGATAGTGGAGGCGAGAGTGGTGATGGTAATCCACACTGACTATTGACACCCTCCTGGCAGGCTCCCAAACAGTACAGTCACAACCTTGCCAGTATTCTTTGGTATAATTATGGTAATCATTTAGGACACTGCCGACAGTGCCCGATGTCCCAGCTGAGTGATCGCCTTGAGCCTCGTGGAGGAGGAAGATTAATTCATGTTTGATGGTGTGTAGGGCGAGAGTGAGGGCCTCCGGCCGGTGTGAGGAAGGGAAGAGCAGAGGAATCCAGGCAGTATTGACGGCAAGCACTGGAGAGGCTGGTGCCAGGGTGGCCAAGGTTACACGCTCTGTAGGCTGCTGCAAATATTTTGTTTATGTATTAATATTCATATAAACATGTACATAGACTCCACACTCAAACATTCACAGATATACTCAAGCATAAATAGACCCGCAAGCACGTATGAGCACATGCACACAAATACCCACACAGTGACACACGTATATGCTCTGTCAAGCTCTTGAGCCAGTATACTTCCACGTTGCTTAATTATGTACATTGTGCCGTAATATGTTTCTTGCATATACTTAAGGATATTTATGATGCCTTATTATGTTTACCTGAGGTTCAGCTGGTTTATTGAACAGGTAAATGTCTGGTACTTGTATATTGAGGTGGCTGCGTCTTGGCTGGATTTCACAGCTTGAGTGTTGTCAATATATTTCACGGCGCTGTGGTTGCTGGTCCTTCGGATCGCATCGGTTTATTGCTCCCGCCTGAAATTATTTCACTTTTTCAGTTAAAAATTGATGTTCGACCATTATGAGGCTGGGTTGGCCTTGTAACACCTGCTCCCATTGTAACCCCTAGCTGATACCACTGTAACACTGGTTTACCAACTGGTGCTCTTAAGTATATTTCCTTAAACAGTCTGAATAATATTTACAGTTGAGAGTAACCTGGTACTACTACTCTCGTACAGAACCAATGGTACGTTCACGGCAATGCTTTAATCTCAATTCTAAGGAGAAACACTTGCTGCCACCACCCGATTACTTATTCGTTAATACAAGAGTATTGATAATTACTGATTATGGGATCGCCGGTGGTTCATGGGGGGAACCACTGTGTCCTGTTGACTTTCATTACTATTTAGAGATTTCTTCTCTTG